>NW_007741763.1:11812-13009 GCF_000696425.1 Galeopterus variegatus | reverse complement strand
CCACCGGGCCGGCCCTGTATTGACTTTTTGATTTGTGTTTTCCTTATCTACATAGTGAACCTTTCAATGTACCTTTTGGGACATTGTTAATTAGAAAAGGTCCTTCGTGGTAGTTTATGTATTTAACATCGTCCCCATTTTGTGTTTCATTTTTGTCTTTGTAGGAAAGGCTTGTTTCTTCAAATGCTGACAGGTTTTATCATTTTTCTCCTAGGATCAAGAATGGTAAAAACTAATTTTTAGTTTTCTAGGAGAATCCATGTTGATTAAAAAGTAGCAAATATAAAGACTACAGCTGTTCAGACATCAGTAGGCTTGAAAGTGGAGGTATGAGCATAGTTGAGTACAGGTGGGTCCTGCTCCGGCAGCCTAGAATGTGTAACTGGATCCAGGCTGTAAGCACAGTAGTTAGGATGAAGTGACATCGAAAAAATGTTTTGCTTTCTATAAGTAGGTATCTGTTTCAACATTCCATAGGGTAAGGTAATCATTTTTATTAATGTAGTAAAGTTATATGCAAATACCATGAATATATGTATTTATAAAATACATGATAATGTTGAGGCTAGGAGAGGTTCCCCCCTGCCCCTGAAAACCTGTTATAAA
Source organism: Galeopterus variegatus (assembly GCF_000696425.1). Taxonomy (NCBI): domain Eukaryota; kingdom Metazoa; phylum Chordata; class Mammalia; order Dermoptera; family Cynocephalidae; genus Galeopterus; species Galeopterus variegatus. Next base: position 12,403 of record NW_007741763.1, on the reverse strand, counting down.
TATTTATAATGTGAATAGATATTGGTGTGTGAGATATTGTGTGTATAGGTGTTCTGTGGCAACTGAAACGAATCTGACTTTGTATTCTTTAATATTAAGCATGTGTGTGATTCATTTGCAATGAGTATATATCTTTCAGATAACTACTTGGGTTTATCACTTACTAAGGGCCTACTTAGAGCAGAGTCCAATATTTGCAGGCAGCATGCTACTTACAGTAAATGTCACTGTTACAGTTTGTCATTCTGACTTCAGCTTAATAAATGTAATTTCTTCAGAAAAGCCTTCCTTGATGCCTCAATCTAAAGTCACTGCTTGTCTCTGTCAGTCAGTTTATTTAATATAGCATTAGCAATACCTGATATTTTCTTGTTAATTTGTTGTACTTTTGTCCCCATCTGCTACCATTGTCCCTTCCCTTCCCCCATGCTCGCAGCATTCCACCAGAGCAGGGACTTCGTCTTACCCACTGTGTATCCCTAGAGACTAGAACAGTAGCTGACATGTAGGAGTCACTTAGTAAAAGGCTAATAAGTAATAAAAAGCAAACGAAGAAGGGAACCCTGTAGCACTGGAAGAATATATGCATCA
>NW_007741763.1:9858-10642 GCF_000696425.1 Galeopterus variegatus | reverse complement strand
ATAAGTAATAAAAAGCAAACGAAGAAGGGAACCCTGTAGCACTGGAAGAATATATGCATCAGTGTTTTAAAAATGAGAGCTTCAGAGTTGTGCCAATGGAGTTGATACTGCTGATAGAAACGTTTGTAAGTTTTGATTGGATTTTAGGAGAAGAAAAAAAATGTTCTACAAGTGGCAGCCTTGGTTCATTTCGGGGAGTGGTAGTATCTGTAGTTATGAAGGAATTGTCCTGGCAGTTCCTCATAGTAGAATTGGGGTGAAAACGGCTAAGGAGTGCCTCTGTGAGGAGCTAACAGTGTGTGAAATACCTGGGATTTTCTGAACCCCAGTAGTAAAGGGTTCTGTGATTCTAGAAGTTGGGAGATACAGAAGAACACTGTTTTATGAAGACAGTGGAAATCCCTCAACTCGTTAAGTAACTTACTTGATTACTCGAAAACAACCAAAGGTATGTTGGTCACTTATCATGTAATCGGATTGCTTACAGTATGATTTTTTTAAAATAGATTTTATCTTTATGTTCCTATCTATCTTTATATATAATTAGGCTATATAGTGCTAGCCTGTATAATAGCTCTTATTCAATTTATCATATTGAATTAATTTCATATAATTTATTTAATATTTTTAGCCATTGGTGTTTTATTTTAGAATGTAATACCTCATCATCATTTACTTGTTACTTTACTAGTGATACCCCCAAAATGTGAAAAGAGTTAATGAAATTGAATCAGTCAATTGTGAGTCTGCTAAAATATATGTAATAACTCTTTTAACTGAAAAG
>NW_007741763.1:3283-8911 GCF_000696425.1 Galeopterus variegatus | reverse complement strand
GATGCAGCTGTCCCAGAATTGTAAACCAAATAAACCTCTTTTCCTTATAAATTACCCAGTCTTAGGTATTTCTGTTATAGCAGCACAAAATGGACTAAAACAGGCTACATTCCTTGACTGAACTTAGAAAGAAAATACTCACTTGTCATTATATATTCTCTAAATTAACTCCATTATGCAGTGTTCCACACAAGCAAAGGCAGCATAAATGACCTGGAGTTACTGCTTTCCAAATAACCTTTATAAACAGACAAGGTATCTGTAAAACATGCATGATCTTGTTAGAATTATTTTCTGGAAAGAACATGTTATAAAACTCTGAATTTTGGTATTCCTTAATAGTACCCTTTTATGTATTCTAAAATACTCAACCAGTACTTCTGTACGTTTCTTTTTTCCTTTTTACTTATTATAAATACAGATCTTAAGTGTCTTTAAAAATGGCACTAACCATATAATTGTAAGAGATCAGTTCTCTATATGCAGTTCTTTTTGTTGTCTTTTTCTCTTTTATACATACATATGTGTGTGTGTGTATATATATACACACACACACACACACACACACACACACACATAGGACTGTATCCACAAGCATCTTTGTTTTAGATGTAATGAAAATGGCAAAGAGGCTTGATTGGATTCTAGGTCACATGCATGCCTCAGTGAGTGCATGACGTATTTGATTTGACCTCCTCAGGTACAAAGGACGACTGTATGATTCACAAACTGTATTTAATTTTTTCTTTCTCAAAATTAGTTTTTAAATTAAGAGTATCTACTATAGTTTAGTCTATAAGCAAAAATAGAAAAATTATGAGATGTTTGTATTTCTAGAAGTTTTTATTTCATTCCTGCAAGTAGGTCTCCTAATTCCACTTTTATGGATAGTTCTCCAATTAAAGCATAAAATTTTACTTAGATAATTGCATTTAACAAAAGCATGTTTGATTATTCCTTCATTATTCTTCCTGCTATAAGCAATAGTTAATGCTTCCTTTTACTCATACATGTCAAAATATCTAAAACTCTTAAATACTATATGTATGTGGGGATGAGCGTAGTTATGGTGGTTTTTGTTTTGTTCACATACTTGTAAATCTCCAACACAAACTTTCACTTCCTTTTTCTCCTGCCTTTTTCTTGGGTTCTCTTTTCTCTTTGTTCTCTGTATACTTTTTTTTTTGGATAGCTGGCTGATAAGGGGATCAGAACCCTTGACCTTGGTGTTATCAACATCACACTGTAACCACTTGATCTCCATATCCTTCTAAATATTACTTCCCAATCCTTCTGACTCACTGGGAGCTTTCTTTGGAAGCATAAGTTCTCCAGCCTAAAACCTGTAGGAAGAGCCAGTGTGGACTGGACTTCAGCGAACAGCAGGAATGATGTGGGCCACTCTCTGCTCTGATGACTCACTCGGAGGCCTGGGAGAGCAGAGCTGCAAACACAGACATCTTTTGTGAAGAACATCTTTATGTATAAATTTGCGTTCAAGTTGGTGCCAGTTCAACTGTCAAATAAAATATTCGTTTATTGAATGATTCTCTACAGAGTTCCTTCAAGTGTATTCTGGATAATTTGATTACAAAAATCAGTTTACATTCAACACTTCAAGGTCATCTAATTTGTAAATGGAGACATGAGGGTACTTCAAAAAGGTCATGGAAAAGTAGAATTAAAAGATAATACAAATCTTTCCATGACCTTTTTGAAATACGCGTATCTATATATACCAACAATTTAAAGCATATTTATAAGCATATCTCCTGAAATACCTCTATTATGACATCACTTAAATTTGTGTAGCTTTTCCCCCATGTGTTATTTCATAAGGCCCTCATGAGGACCCTAAACAGAATACTGTAAATATTACCCCCTTTATCTTCATGGGGAACAAGTTAAGTAACTAGTGAAAAGTCGCATTGTGAGTAGAGATGAAGTCAGTGTCTCCTTATGCTTGATGTGGTTCAGTTTCCATTGTCCTGTAGTTTTGGGTATCAAACATTGTCCTCATTTCTTAATAGTAATCTTCAGTGTAGATACAGAGGTATTGGGATACTCATTTTATAGATTATAATAAAAGATTAAGTACGGTTCTAAAGGATATTCAGCAAATATAGTAACTCTTGGCTTCACTGCCGAAAACATCCTCGGATGAAATGTTAATTTTTGAAGATTTGGTAATTCGAGTTCTATTTAACTCTTGTGTAGAGTGTTATAATGCATTTTAATGTTATAGTTTTTCTCAATGTTTGCAGTTTTTGTTTTTTCAAACCTATCATACCAACTTTATTACATCAGGAATGATGTGGCAGAAAAAGTATTTGAAAGGCCTTGGCACTAATTCTATGAGAATATTATGTCTTTTTTTAAAACTGAAGATGTAAATATCAAATTCTTTTTTTACATTGATCTAGTACAAGAATCTGGTATTCTTATTTAATTGCAAGCCAGAAAGAGATTACTACATCAGATATTGCTTGTCAGCAAGTAGAAATATCAAAACTACTATTTATTACATTTTCAGTTCTTTTACAAAGTGAGTCGGATCTTATACAACAGTCCAGGATGTAACAGGAGGGAAGAACTGTTTCCACCTACCTGTATGTATGTATGGAGGAGTCACATAAGGTAACAGTGAGTGAAGAAATATTTTTATCAACGTGTTATTATTTGGCAATAAATACTTAAGGCCACAGGCCAGTCAGTCTTTACAAAGATCAAGGTGCTGTTGATAGTAAAACCATCTAAGTTACCTTTGATCAGTTAGCATTAGGACGTCAGGGTGTGGGAATTTGGTTACTTATTCTTATCTCCACCAGGGGGTGCAGAGGTGCTGGGAAAGAATTTATATCAGGTTCTTTCCCTTAGCTGCTTTAATAAGATGAAGGGAGAGGATGAAAGTTATTAGCTAAAATAACTAGGAATTACCCAGGCATCAATATCATTTAACAATGCTTTTTGTGACCTCCTGCAATGAGGAACACTTGGCTAAATGTAACGAGCATTTTCAAAAAATGTAATAATGTTAATTGTAAAAATATCAGTAGTGGGCCGGCCCGTGGCTCACTCGGTAGAGTGCGGTGCTGATAAAAATATCAGTAGTGTCATTGTAGTAGGCCTTGGGTTCTTTTCATTGTGATAATGCCATTGAAACATTACCCAGATGTTCATCAACTGTGTATATTGCTCTCTGAGCATGCTCCCTGAAAAAGCATTTAAAATGCCCCACTTGAGTGTTTCAACTCCCTTGATTAAAAACATTCTCCATTTCAGTACACTGCCATAAAATTTAGTCTTTAACTCTTTTTCCTTTTTTTACCCATGCCATATCCCCTCCTGTTTTCCTTGGCTAAATTCTGATTTCTCAGACTTCAATCCTTGGTTCTTTCCTACCTTTGTAGTAACTAGTTCTCACCAAAGGAAATTCTACTTTGATCTTTATCTTCTTTCCCTTGTTCAAAATTGTTGAAAATTGTTGCAACTTTACAATTGCCAAGTCCACTCTCACAAACAAGAGTGGCAGAATTACAAAGTGAAAATGGAGAAAATTGGCATAGAGTTGGTTGTCCTAGATTCCTCATCATGCCCCTGCCACCAACTCTTGTGAGTCTCAATTTTCTCGTAGAATGTGGAGATTAGAACACATTCCTTCTGCTACAACCATTATGGAAAACAATATGGAGGTTCCTCGAAAGATTGAGCTAGCAATCCCACTACTGGGTATTTATCCAGAGGAGACAAAATCACTATGCCAAAGAGATATCTGCACTCCCGTGTTCGTTGCAGCATTATCCACAATAGCCAAATAATGGAAACAATCTAAATGTCCTACAACAAATGAATGGATAAAGAAATGTGGTGTATATATACAATAGAATATTATTTAGCCAGACCTCAGTTACTTTCTAGCTCTGCCACTTATTCCCAGAGCTCTAGTGTCTTCACTTATAAAATGAAATATATGCTAATAATATCTTCGAAGAGTGAGAAAAATAAAAGTTATGTAAAGTTCTTATATATTTGTTAACCAGAGAGACAGGTGTGTATAGACAAGGTAATTCTACCAGAAGTAGCTGTGATTCCTCTTCCTTCTGATTTCTAGATGAGATCGGTTCTAACTTCCATTCCATGTCTGTAGAAGTCAAAAGCCCTTCCCAAATATTCCTCCACATTCTCAGCAGATATTATTTTCATCAGCATCCTTGCCCAAAACTCCTTACTTCTATTTAATTAGTTCAACTTATGAGTGATCATCTCGCTGCCCCTCATATGCAGTTTCTATTCTTACTGCATTGACAGATGTTGAACATAGAGACTTCTGTGGTTTCCACACCCACCCGACCCTCCCAAGAGAGCAAAGCCTAAGAGAAAAAAAAGCAAAACTCTGCACAAGGCCTTTCTATCAGCAGCTAACTTTAGTCAAAGGAGATTGCAGGGGAAAGAAAGCATTGCATTTTCCTCATCTATTACATAATGGTTTGGATCTTATTCTTAATGAAATTGTGGCTATGGCATTGCAAGGTTTTTTTTTTTTTTGAATGTCATTTAACAAGAGTTTATAAACCTAAGAATACAGAACTACTTCAACATAAATATAAGTACAATACACAAAAGTTCAAGGCTACATGAAGGTGCAGTTTGGTGTTATCAGTGTTCCCAACTAGCTGTAGTGCTTTTTTTTTTAAGACCTTGATAAATATTGCTCAAGTTCTGCTCTTATAAGTAAATGCCCTTGATCTTGGTTGTTGTGTCCAGAGTTGATCAGGTTCTGTATATAACCTGCTGGTTTATGTTGACTTTGGAAGCTTTACAGTTCTTTGGTGGCAAAATGCTTGGCATTTCTAAGCTTTCTAATACACACACATGCACACCTCACTTCTGACACTTCGTTCTAATAGAAACAGTCATGAGTTTACCTTTTTGTATAAGCCTATTATTGTATAAGCTTTGAAAAATGTGTCCGTTCACAGTGAAAAAAACCCAATTAAAAAATGAATAGAATTATTTCAAAAGAAGACATACAAATGGTCAATAGGTACTTTAAAAAATGCTCTACATCACTAATCATCAGGGAAATGCAAATTAAAACCACATTGAGATATCACCTCACCCCAGTTAGATTAGCTGTAGTCAAAAAGACAGAATAACAAATGCTGGTGAGGATGTGGAAAACAGTATGTAGGTTTCTCAAACAACTACAGATAGATCTACCGTAAGATCCATCAATACCACTTACAGATATATACCCAAAGGAATGGAAATCATTGTGTTGAAGAGATACCTGAACTCCCATGTTCATCGCAGCTCTGTTTACAATAGCCAAGATATGGAACCAACCTAAATGTCCATTGACAGACGACTGGATAAGGAAAATGTGGTTTGTATACACAATAGAATACTACTCAGCCATAATAAAGAATGAAATTCTGCCATTCACAGCAACATGGATGAGCTTGGAGAAAATAATGTTAAGTGAAATAAGCTAGGCACAGAGGGAAAAATACCACATGTCTTCACTCATAAGTGGGAGCTAAGAGAAGGAAGGATAGAAAGACCACAGTGGTGCATTGGACTTGCAGAGGGAGAGAACAGACCTAAGGTTGCTAGGATGGCGGGGGT
>NW_007741763.1:0-2283 GCF_000696425.1 Galeopterus variegatus | reverse complement strand
GGGGGGGGAAGAGAAGCCGGGGAGAGGTTGGGTGGGGGACATGGGGACTAATTGCAATTTATGGTAATGGGCATGCTGATAGTAGTCAACAGAAGTAAACAGAACAAAAGGGGGAGAATAATAGCCTCAATTTAATTAACACATCTTCTAGAACCAACCCTGGATCCTCATGCTTTATCTGAGATTTATTTTTCAAGTATTTATAGAATCTAACATATCACCAGCAAAATAGAAACCCAAGATGAAAAAATGTAGAAAAAGTTCCTGCTATCTATTCTTGAACTTCATGTGTACACCCAGTTGGGCGATCAAGAAAAGCAGCAGAGCTGAGGAGATAGAACATGAATATAACCTGAATGCCCATCTTCATTTTACCACTTACCATCAATGAGACCTCAGACAAATCACTTCACCTCTGTAGAATGTCTTACAGCAAAATAAATGTTTGGGTGTCTATCATCTATTGATTTAAGTCCTTCTTTGCTTTGTGCACTACTATCTGCAAAATAGGAATCATTCTTTTTAGTTGTTCTAAAATTTGTTTACATCTTAAGGGATATAGCCCTTTTAAATAATTTGGAATTTGATAAAAAATAAATCCCCAGTATTGGTAACTCGTGATATTACAGTCATCTCCCCAACTCTTCTCAACATTTGATCATAATAATATGTGACTAAGAAGCCTTTTATTTCTCCCAAAACAGGCAATGACTGTTGATCTGTTCTTCTACAGATTCAACTTTGTAATGCTCTGAGATTTCATGAGTACGGTGACCGGGATGGCAAGAGATAAAGCAAGTATAGACAGCATATTTTGCTTAGTCGTATATGTCCATAGTTAAGTACAATTTGAATTCTTTTCTTTGAATGAATTCTCTGTCTTATATTCAGTTTATATTATCTCCATCTATGCTGCCCTCTCCATTCTTCTAGCATTGTGAGAAATGTCTGAAATTTGCCCTTCCTGCTTTAGTTTTGAACTCTCTACATAAAATTCTTAGTCTTCAAAAGTACTGTTTGGGTATGTCTTAGCTCATAGATAGATTTGATCCTTTGTACTCAGCAGGATTTCTATGAGTGGATGTTTCTTCTAACCTGGCATTTTATAATGCAGCCCAGCTTCTGGCCAAACAAGTCAAAGCCCACCCAGACTCAGTGAGAGGAGTATTACATTTAGTCTGCCGCAATTTCATTTTCCAGAAACATAACTCTCTTTATTTAAATAAACATTTATACCTTATATAAAAGGACATTTCTAAGAGCAAAAATGGATTCTGAGTGACATAGAGCACTGAATCTCAGAGTCATTATGATAGCTCACTTGAAAGTTATTTTTGTTGTTGTTTTGGAATTAAGTATACCCAAACAGTACAATGCTATTGCTCTATTTGGGGGGGGGGGTACATTTCTCTTGTTGTATGGCTTCAAAATACCCACTCCAAGTCAGGATAAGCTATTTCATAAGGCGTTTTGTGCAGTTGCATGGGCAGAAATAATTCTTTCTAAAGCAAACACTATATATTTGTATCCAAAAGTAGTACTGGATGCTAAAAATAATCCCTCAGGGTCTGGTAGTTGTGCTTTATCTACTTTAACAACTGCTTATTCTTATTTTCAATCCAGTCTCTCTCAACTGACATCTGAAGACCAGCTAATCAGCTGCTATTATGTATACATTGCCTGTGATGTTCCAGGTTTTGCAGATATGTTGGCAGGTTCCAAATCAACAACCATCAGAACGAAACTGCTTTATCTTTTTAGAGCTACAGCTTACACAAACTTGCTTTGTCAGCTTTGGAGTCGAGCCTTTGACTGAGGTAACTATCATGTGAACAGCCCCTGTAGATGGGAGTGTCCCAGGTGGTGCATCATGGGTAGGTGACTACAGGGCAAAGGTAGCATTTGGCATCCTAGCTGGGTACTGGGGCAGCCAGAGCCCCCCAGCCAATGAGCAGCTTCAAGCAGGCCCCTCCAGTTACCCCCGTGTGCCTAAAATAGAATCATTTTCTATGTGTACCATGATGGGGAAAAAATTAAGAAGCACTCACCTAGATAATAGCTATCATCAAATTTTTAAATATCAAGGTTAGAAGGTCAGCTGGTCTAATGTCTAGACCAATTATCAAAAAAAAAATTGTTTTCTCACAACAGCAGCTTCCAAACCTGTTAATGATTTTTTTTTTTTTTTAGTGTGGTAAAATACACATAACATAAAATTCACCATCTTAGCCATTTTTTTTTTAATTTTTATTTTGTCAATATACAATGTAGTTAGTTATTGTG
>NW_007741762.1:23197-24037 GCF_000696425.1 Galeopterus variegatus | reverse complement strand
CAAAAAACAAACATAAAGCCATTTTCTAAATTTATAAAAAATAGTTGTACCCATCTGGATTTTGCATAAGATTAGCTATTCAAGTTAGTAAGATATAGAGGTATAATCCTATTTTATAGATGAAAAATAAGTAAAATTTAAAATGTGGTTTAACATATGCATTTTAGGTCTTACTGAATCATAAACCAAACCATCTTGCAATAGGAGAAAAATAAAAGATATGAAGCAAACAATATATAACTCATTTTTGCAGAACCCATGAACGGAGAACATAAGTCAGAACCCTACGTAATCTTAATGACACGAAAGTCTAATATTCTGGAAAGAACATGATATAGTGGAAAATATCCAGGATTTGGAATCAGAAGATATTTGGTTACATATGAACTCCACAGTGACTTGGTCAAATTCAAAGTTATCCTAACCTCTCTGAAGATTCCTCTGTAAAATGGGACTATACCTCTTTACCTCACTGAGTTTTGTGATATAATTAAATAATGTTGTGAAAGCACTTGATAAATTATAAAGCAATCTATGAATTCAAATTATGAATCATGTCTTTTTTACTTTCTCCAAATGCCATCAGCATTCCCACTTTAGAAATCAATTTTTCCCACATCTTGTCATTGTCCCTCTCTGAATGGATGGTTCAAAAATATTACACAATTTTCCTTTTTTCCCCAACTCTTGTGATACAGATGGAAATTAAGTGAGACCACATTTTCACCCATACAATACGTGCTTTCTGTTGAAAATTGTGGATTCTCTCTATGGATTTTTTTCCTCAACAAACATTTTCAGAGGCACTGAGCACAGAGAGATAATCAAGACAAAAATTCT
>NW_007741762.1:20597-21751 GCF_000696425.1 Galeopterus variegatus | reverse complement strand
CCCCCCTCCCTCTCCTTCTTATTCACCTTTGTACCCTAATGCCTGGTGTTAGTGGTGATGCCTGCCATGTGGTGATTGATATGTCATCAGCACTTGAATAGGCACGGAATAGCTATTTCCAAGAGAAATAAATACTACTGTGGACAATATGGAAAGCAATATAGCAACATTAAATTTACTTATTTATTCAGCACATATTTATTAACAACTATTACCTGCTAGGTACTTTTTCAAATGCTAGGAATACAGCAGTGAACAAAATGGACAAAATATTCTGCCTTCATAGAGCTTACATCTTATTGTAGGAAATGAACAATAAATACATAAGATAAGCAAAACATATAGTAGATGAAATTATTGCAAATGCTATGGAAATAATGAAATAGGAAAGGGAAAAGGGAGGGTCAAGATCTTGGGAAACTGAAGGGTTTACTGAGAAAGTGACATGTGAGCAGAGACCTGAACAAGGTCAGAGGGTGAGCCGTGCACATGTCTGAGGGAAAAGCATTCTCAGAAGGAACAGAGAGCGCCAAAGCCCTGAGGCAGAAGAACTCCCTGCAAAGAGTCAAGTGTGCCTCGAGTAGGGTGAGCCTGTGAGAAAGTGGTCACAGATGACTTCAGAGAGATCAGATGGGGCCAGGGGAGGGTGCTTAAGCACATAAGGCCTTCTGGGCCACAATGAAGACACTGGCTTTTACTGTGAGTGACGTGGGAGCCAATGGAGGATTTTGAGAAAAGGACTGACGTGACTTAATTTACGTTTTAACAGAATCGCTCCAGGGACAGGGTGAAGAAAAGGCACAAGAACCTAAACAGGGAGGCCTGTTAATAGGCTATGTCAATAATCCAGGTAGGAAATGATAGTGGCTTAGACCAGTGTGAGTACATTAAAGGTGTCAAGCAGTGATTAAAAGCTGAGTACATTTTTGAGATAGAGCTCACTGGCACAAAAAGAGACAGGAGTCAAGAACTAACGCCTAAGCATTTTGAAAGACAAAGAACTAAGTTCATGAACATGAGTTATTTGGGGTTCTGCAAATTAAGATGCAGGTGGCACATTCTGAAGAAGGATGACTACTGACTAGGATCTGAATGGGCAACCTCTATGGAGAAATAATCCTTTGACCGCAGCTTAAACGGTATAAAATGTATAA
>NW_007741762.1:2829-15703 GCF_000696425.1 Galeopterus variegatus | reverse complement strand
TGTATTGTAACTGCCTGAATCCTTGAATGCCAGCTCCCTGAGGACAGGATTTTCTTTATTTTTAAAAATTTATTCTTTATTTTAATTTATCAATATACAAGGTAGTTGATTTTCTGTCCCTTTACCAATTCCTCCTTTCCCCCCCTCCCTCTCCTTCTTATTCACCTTTGTACCCTAATGCCTGGTGTTAGTGGTGATGCNCTGCCTCCATACACAGCCTCGGAGTGTAGTTCCTTGAGAGTTTACTCAGCTCCTGGCCCAGCGCCAGACGCAGGATATACTAAGGAACTCTGATGAATAAGTAATGGGTTTTTGACTTCAGTGCCTGGTTCTCTTCCCTGTGCTGTCTCTTTCCTCACTTACACAGAATGCTTCAGATTCACCCATAGTACTTTACAATAACCACAAACACTCACTCAACCCTATGTCTCTCTCTCACCAGAGTCCTAACTCTTACATCAATCGAGCCTCTTCAAAAAGTGCTCTGTCCCTGCTCACTGCACTCTCACCTCCTGTTCATTTCTCAGACCACTGCAGCAAATCCCGGCCCCCTCCCACCAAAGGCACCAGCAAACTCTAGTAACAAAAAAAGGAAGGACACTTCTTAGCTCTCGCTTGGCTTGTCCTCAACACTGAATACAACTCACCTTCCCTCTTGAAACTCTGCCTTAATTTTTAAGACTCCTCTCACAGATGTTCTCTTCTACCCCTCTGACAACACTCATCTGTACTCTTCACTGGTTCTTTTCTGATGTGGCCAAATTTCTTTTAATCATTTAAAAAATACAGTAAAGCTAAAGCTAAATATAGTGAAATTTTACTACAGGCCAGTCGTATTATATATACTTTAAGATATTAATTCATTTGGTTCACAACCACTCTGTGACTCAAATATGTCCCATCTCGATGTTATGGATGAGGAAACTGAAGGACAGAGAGAATATGTAACTTGCTCTAGAAAAGGGCAGAACTAGGGTTTGAACCCAGATAGCAGAGCCCACCCCCTAACAACTATTCTATACTGATCCTTAAAATGATGGTGGTCCTCAAGGGTCCTTTAAGGTAATATCCACAGATATTATCTGAGTGATCCTACACTCTTCCTTGGTTTTCATACATGTATATACAGACAACCCCCAAACCCTATTGTTCTAGTTACTTGCTTTCTCTCAGCTCAAGTTCCACATATCCAACTGCTTGCTAAACACACTCAAAACTAACTCATTTTCTTTGAAATACCTCTCAATCTGCTTTCATTGGAACCTTCATTCACTTGCTGAAGATAACACTGTGCACCCAATCCTAACCTACAGATAATGATGTCTTCCTTTTCCCTATCTACTCTCTCACCCTGACCTCCCACATGCAACAATCAGCAAGTTTATCAGCTCAGCTACTTCCTCTCTAACACCTTAGTTCAGATCCTGATCACTTCTTACCACAACAGAGGGCCTCTACACACAGCTGCCAGAGTGATTTGTCTAAACCACAGCTGTTCTATTCATGGCTCCACTGACAATATTTCCAATGACTCTCCTTTCCTTCAGGATAAAATCCCAACTCCTCCGCGTGGCACATGATACCTCCTTTATAGGCCATGGCTACGTCTCAAGCCTTGTTCCACCTCCTACCCTAATCTCTATGACCCTAAGCAGCATGCTTGTTCTCCAGCCCCAAATCTTTGCACATGTGGCCCCTCTACATGCAACATACAGCATCACCCTCCTCCCCTGGCCACCCATCTATTTTCTTTGGCTCACTATCACTCTGCATCTCCACTCAGGAATCTCTATAGCCAAAGAGACTTTCCCACTGCCCATGTGTTCCTGTAGCCCCTAAGCTCACTTCTCTCTGCGTATCTACCACACTGAATCATAACTACCTATTTATTAGTGGGGCTTTTTTTGTTTCCATCATTAGACTGGAATTTTTGAGTACAGAAGGCACATCTTATAAGCTTTTTGCATTAAATAAGCACCTAACACAGAACCCACATTAAGTAGGTGTTCAATAAATCTTTGTCAAATGAAAATACAGCTTTTAGAAAATTGTCCTGCCCTTCCCCCTGAATTAAGTAGGCTGATGGATACAAAGCCAACTGTATTTCAAGTGAAAGAAGCAGATGGCTTTAAATCACATCAACCCCAGCCAGAGAATATATATTCTTCCTTTCAAAACACCCTCAAATTATCACTCTCATTATCGATTCTTTCTTTTTTTAAAAAAATAGAAATCTTTCTTTAAAATGTTTAATCTAAACAGAAGAGACTAATGAGAACTCTATGGCATAAGGATAACTAAAGTACAGTAGTGCCTCATTGATGTAGCATCATTAAGAAATGAACTGATTCACATAAAACAGTCTTCCGGATTAATATGTATTTTTCCTTAAAACATCAAATAAATGTGTGTGTTTTTTATCCTTGGAAGAAAATCATTCTCAAATGTACTATACACTTCTCTACTTTTATAATCAAATAATATCCTTAAAATATGCTCACAGAATAGTAAGTGAAGATGATTTTTAAAGCATAAAACATAAACATACATATTTATATTTACATTTGTATTTACATTATATAGTTCTTCCAAAATGTTAACAGTGGATATCTCTGGTTGTGAAATTATGAGATTTTGTATTTTATTTTATCTCTTCTGTATTTTCTTATTTTTCTACAATAAAATGGATAAATTATGGGCTTCTGGTCAAGATGACAGAATAGACGGTCCCCAGTGTCACTGTTTCCCACAAATCAACCAATTTACAACTATTAAAAAGCAACAACAGCCAAGCTGGGGTCGCTAGAGCTCAGGGGAAGAGGAGGAGAAACCTATAGAGTTCATGAAGGCAGGAGAAGCAACAACGAGAGAAAGAAAGAATGCTCCCACCATTTCAAATCCCAGCTTCTTCAAGGCTACAGCTGGTGAGCAAACAGCAGGAGCTGGCAAAAGCCGCAGCTGTGCCCTTCGGATAAAGTTGCTTGGAGGTGGCAGGGGAGAGAAGGGCCTTGGTGACCCCCCCAGGCCAGCAGGACCGCTAACAGCATTCCCATGGACCCACACAGGAGCAAGGAGCCACAACAACTGAAAAAAAGAGCCACTCAGAGGCCAAAGAGTCGTCACAAGGCACATTGCCTGTTCCATGGGATGTGTTCGGAGCACGGGCAGTGGGGGAGACGGGCACACTGGAGGAACACTGGGGAAGAGTGAAGACAGCTGATCTGCCCCCAATCAGCACAGGACCAGTCAGTGGAGACTGATCAGGAATATAGAACTGCAGGGGAGCAGTATGCTAAAACCTAGAAGGACCGGAAGCCCACTGGGCTCCCAAGCCAGGGAGGGAGAAGAACCAGGGACCTTAGCCATGCCCCCCAACACCTGCAACCTGCCCAGCAATGACCACTGAGCCACCACAGGAAGTGCCCCAGGCTCCCAAGCTGGGATGGTCAAGGGGACTCGGGCCTCAGCCATGCCTCCCTGACACCCACAAGCATCCCAGCAACGACCACCGAGCTGCTACAGGAAGCAGCCTAGGGTCCTGAGTGGGGTGGTGAGGGTCCAAGGGCTTTGGCCACATCCCCTAACATCTGCATCCAGCCCGGCAATGACCAAATCACCACTGGAAGCCCCCTGGTCTCCCCTGCAGGAATGAGGGGGTGCCAAAGGCCTCAACCACACCCCCCACTTCCTCCTTCTCCCACCTTATTTCCTTCCCCATTTCCCTTTCCCCCTCCCCCCAACTGCTATGCAACAACATCTTAGAATGTAAAATATTTTGTAAAAAAAATTAATAAATAGAAGGTAGAGTCCACTAGAACACAGAAAAAAAGTATAAACTATGTAATAAAAATAGAAATTTTAAAAAATTAGGCCTATATTGACTTTAATATTTTATTGACAAATTAAATCTACCATGATCAAGCTCCATATTTATTATATTGATACACTTAGAAGCTAATAAAGTGAACAAGATGCCTTTACCTACCCAATCCAGAATATTATGCTTCAGAGTTCCTGGGAATATATCCTAGTTCTTTCGGCCCTTCTCACTACCTGTCTATAACCACATCTTTTTTGTAACCAACTCCTTCTTTTTGAAGCTCCCTTGCCCTCTTTTCAAATATGTTATTTGTAAATTTGCTAAAGTCATTTCTAATAGAGTGATCCTTTTTCTTGGGACCTTGAAACGTAAGGTCCAACATTTCTAGAACACATACCTTGTGATGTCTGTTTTCACTTACTGTAATAGGTAAGAGTATATTTGGACTTTGGAATGTGATTCAGCTCCTTGCACCACGGTGATGAGCTACGTGACTTTGGACAAGCTACTCAACTTTTCTGAGCCTGTTTTCTCATCTGCAAATAGGTAGAGCAATAACCATTGCACAGGGCCATGATGATTAAATAATGAGGAAAGCACTCCTCAGATAGTTTAAAACAGTAGCAAGGACACAGTAAGTGGTCACTGTGGTTATTTATGTGGATATATTTACTTCCTGATTCTCAATTATCTTCCAGGTATATAGGCTGCCAGATAAAAATATTTCTATTTGTAAATAACTGATTACAGAAGCTAAGAGTCACCTAAAAAGCCATGTCAGGTTAATCTCATCCTTAGGAGTAGGAAAAAAGGTGATAAACTTGTTAAAGTATTCAGCAATTTACTATTCATCTAACATCCAGTCAATTATTTGAGAAAATTATTTTGAGTGTGTGATATATTTATGAGGAGAAACATGACACAAATCTATAACTCTGAATCACTAACTGTGAGTCTGAAGAAGCTGTGCTTATGGCTTACGTGTTCTTGACTATGCTTATGTCTGTTCATTTGGAGCAAGGTTACAAGTTTAGAACCCATATGGTATGGCCAGCTCTTCCCCTCCTCTAGGATGTTTCAAGAACCTTTAAATAGAGGAAATTGCCTTTATCTTTTATTCAACCATCACTGTGATATTAAACAATAGCAACCCAGATAGAGATGACACAATGATGAATTTTTACTGAAATACAAATGAGCCATAAAGGTTCTTCTCAGAAATAAAGTTTGGTGGCATTCATGGCTCAAAAGTGGTCTTACAAAGTTGCCTTCAAGTGGCTCTGGTCAGCTGTATATTATCAGTTAGAAAACAACTTCAGAAGCAAGTAGAATTTTTTAAAAGAATTTTTCCTAAGAAAAAATAGATGTTTACTATAGAAAAGTTGGCAAAAACTAAGAACTGAAGATGAGAGAAAAAAAATTATCAATAATTCACCACCAAGAGATAAACACTAGTAAAATATTTTGATGCACTTTCCTCCTTTTGCGCTTATTGTCTTTATATTTATACATTTATATATAAAATCATGCTGTTACAGGTATTTGTATCCTTTTTTTTTACTTACTATAACATAAGCATTTTATAGGGCATTAAATTTCTTTGTAAACATCGTTTTTAATAGCTGCATAAATGTCATTGTAAGGATATACCATAATTTACCAGTTTCATCCTTCATGGACATTTAGGCTGTTTACAATTTTTTTTTTCCCCAACACACAGAAATTTTAAAGATGGTTTTCAGGAGAAAACAAGTTTATTTCATAGGTAAATGAAGTAGTCAATGAAACAGACAGTGATGATATGTTAGAGTAATAGATTCACCGCTAGCCTTGGGTTCAATCAGAATAGGCATTTATCTTTCCTTCAAGCAATAATTCATTTTAATTTAAACTTTCCATTCCTAGCTGCTTCCTCACAATTGTGTTTTTCATCTGACAATTGCAAAGACTCAGCCATACAGCTCACTTTTTTGACAGGTGGCATTTAATTTGTCTGTAGGTCAAAAGCCCTTCTATCTCTTGTTGCCACACTGAACAGAGGCAGGATGCCTCACTTACCATCCTCCCCGAGTATAACCCTCCTACTTTGGAGGAATATTTACCTCTTTTCCAAGTTCCAATCTTGGTCAGTCTGTCAGAGGCAAAAGTGTCTTTCCTGGGCTTTGGGGGTCCTTTAGAATTAACTTTTCTTCCCAAGTGCTTAGCTCTCTTGAAGTGTCTGTCTCCACCGGGACCAGAACTATCAAAGGACTCCACCCCACTGTATGAGGATCCCTGTTTCCTTCAGAACAAGCCTCTTTCCTCTGTGCTAGAAAGTCATTCCAGAAACATAAATGCCACAGGTATGCTACCAGATGAAGAATTTTGAGATAATTGCAATAGTCACAGCAAGAAGAAAAACCTTGGGGAGGCTATTAATAATGCAACATGTGATCCTACAGATTTCACATACAAAAGAGAATATTAAAATTATGTTTAATATAAAATGTAAAAACTACAGCAAAGTGAGTTAGGCATTTCAGTTGACTTTCCTTGTAACCTAATAGTTTACCAGATACTAAACTCTAGATAGATCTACCACAAACATAATCTAAAGTAAAAGTATAACAGTGTGTTAGGGTCAAAATAGGGACTTCATAAGACAAATAGAAAAAAAATTATGAAAAAATGAAATAGGAAAGTTTGTGAGTCAGAGAAGAGCAAAAGACTTCAAAGTCCACTTCTATTAATATTGAAACTGGTTCTAGGACTCCAGCACACTGATCCTAACCAGACCACCTTACCCTTTCAAAAACTAGCACACTCTCTGGAATTATATATCATAAAGGTAACCAAGAGAAGGACCAATTAAGGTTTACTCTTTACTTTCACTGCCCAGAAAATAAAATTGGATTGAGTAAAATCCAATCCAATGACAGCAGAAGTTGTTTTCATGAATTATCCTTCATGGGGCATCTAACCTCTCTTTTCTGATCATTAATATGGGAACTTTTTAAAATGATAAAATACAATTAATTTATTTCTTTTACTTTTGATAGAGTATGTTATAAAATGTTGGGATTTCAGATAAAAATACCTATTAATACTATGATAAAGCTCTTTCTTTTTTTGTAGAACCCATGAATCTGAACTTTCCTTGCTTTGTACCAACCAACATACAGAATTTAAACAAACAAAAATAGGCAGGTACTTCTTTGCTTAAAAGTAATTCTTCATTTTATAAAAGAATTCTGTTCAAATAACCAAACTTTTAAAAGTCTAAATTACTGTTTGAAAAGCAGTATGTTCCTCTATGTTCCTTAAATATTATATTGACAAATACAGGCTACAATTATCTGAAATTCTTGGGGCCAAATTGTTTAGAATTCAGAATTTTTCAGCTCTTAGAAAGGCAATATGGTACATATTTACCCAGAAGTGTCTACAGAGTCACACCCTAATCAAACACACTGATATTTCTTCTGGGAAACATAAGGATTTTCATACTAAATGTAAATAAAGTCTATAATTAGATTCTTGTTCAGCTTGGTATAGGTTTTGCCACCGAGTTAGTTTGTGAGAAATAAAAACAACAGCAACAAAGTACTTGACAGTGTTTGGAGCTCTCTGGATTTCAGAATCATGAATAAGGGATTATGAAACTATTTTTTATTTGAAGACATACTGTCAGGTAAACCAGTCTACTGTGTAAATTTAAGAAAGATAAATAAGAAATAAAAAGGGCAGCTTGTATGCTGATATCATACAGATAAAACACCTTGGAAACTAAAGTAACTTTTATGAAAATTGCAAAACAAAAAGAGCTGATGAACAAATGATAAGTATATGAGGTAATGCACTGTTATCAGCTTAATTTAGCCATTCCACAATGTATGTATACATATTTCAAAACATCATGTAGTACACCATAAATAAATAATTTGTATTTATCAATTAAAATTTTTTTAAATAACAAATGCTTGAAAGAATGTGGATAAACTGGAACCCTTGTACATTGTTGTGAGAATACAAAATGGTGCAGCTGCTATGAAAAACAGCATGGAGGTCCCTTAAATATTAAAAATAGAGCTACCATCTGATCCAGTAATCCTACTTCTGGTATATATCCAAAAGAATTGAAAAAGAATTGAAAGTAGAATGTGGAAGATATATTTGCACACCCACACTTACAGCAGCACAATTCATAGTAGTCAAGAGGTAGAAGCAACCCAAATGTCCACTGACAGATGAATGAATAAAGAAAGTGTGGTATTTACATTCAATGGAATATGATCCAGCCTTAAAAAAGACAGAAATCTTACCATATGCTACATGGATGAACCTTCAGAATATTATGCTAAGTGAAAAAAGCCAGTCATAGAAAGACAAATACTGTATGATTCCACTTAGGTGGTATTGAAAGTAGTTAAACTCACAGAAAATAGGAACCAGAATAGTAGTTTCCAATGGCTGGGGAAATGGAGGAGAATTAGTGTTTGATGAGTACAGAGTTTCAGTTTTGCAAGATGAAAACGTTCTCAAGATATGTTACACAACAATGTGAATATAGTTAACACTACTGAAGTGTAACACTTAAAAATGGTTAAAACAGTAAATTTTTATGTTATGCCTTTCTTACCACAATTAAAATTTTTTTTTGAAAGAGATATGGTGAAACTGAAGTATGTACCCCCTAAAATAAAAAGGATTTCAAGAGCATCTTATGCAGATTGGGCTTGTAAAAGCACCGTGTTGATGTAAAATACCTTAAAATCTACCCTGATCATAATTTACTACCACTAACAAACACCTTCTGTCCATGAGTCCAAAGCTACGTTTTATAAAAGCAAAGTAAAGCACATGGAAATTGAACACACACTGTGGGCTAAGCCAATAGTAGGCACTGCCAGAAACTGACAATCACACAAACATATTTCATGTCACTCTTCGGGTTTACTAATGCATAGAAAATACCTGATTTAAAAAGGTAATTGAACACATACTCTCAATTATTACTGCTTTTATATAATCTACATCCTATTATCACTGCCAAATCTCAGGATTAAAAATAGATCCTTAGCCCCCCAAATAATAATTTATAGAGAGATAATCTTGGGTCTTTCTGGTTTTTAATGCACTTTGATGGTGTAAGATTTTTGGATCAATTTTCTTTTTTTCTTTTTTTTTCTCTTTTTGTCTCTTTTTTCGTGTCCGGCAATGGACCGCAACCCTCAGTGTCGTGCCCGTACTGGACCGGGACCAGCAACGGGATCACAACCCTCGGTGCTGCGCCCGCCCCTCGCTCAGCCAGTGAGCGGGAACCCGGTCTGTATGTGGGATCCGAACCCCCGGTGGGAGCGAGTGTGCCACTGTAGCAGTGCGCCACCGGGCCGGCCTGGATCAATTTTCTATTAGTCTTTTCCTTTCTCTCACAGAAAATCAAGTATTTTCCCCTTCTATAAGTAAATGATAAGGCTTCATTATTAACAACCAGAAATGTTCTTTAGAGAAAAAAAGATCCTTTAACTACCTCTTATGAGGGAGGGCATAACATAAACTAGAGCCAAATAAAAAACTATGTCTTGGGCCGACCATTCCAGCAATTAGTGTTAAACAGTTGTATATAACAAATAACATTAGGGACATATTTTTAAGGCTAGTTAATCCTTGAAGCACATGTATTTTAGAACCAAAACAATGTCCTGGAATATATACCAAAGTTTTAACAGACAAATTAAAACTAGAGAACACAAGGTATGTTACAGTCTCAAGCTAAACTGTAGCACAGCCAAAACAATTTCCAATGCTTATAATTAGTTTAAGTTTGGGGTAGATATTTTTATTGGGGGGAGGGATGTCTGAGGGGTGGAGAAACATAGGCTGAAGGTAGATTATTGGTGATTAGTTTTAATTTAACAAGTATTGGGCTCATACTTTGCTCTTAATGAAATTAGAATCTAGCTGTAGAAATAAAATCTAGCTGATGAAATAAAACTCGACAGAAAATGCTGAAAGGGACTTTGAGACCCTAGGAATCAGATGAGGGAGAAGAGGGAGAGTTTTCTAGTGGGACTGAAATGGGGTAATGTGATAATCTACCTTCAAGCATACATAGCCACTACAAAGAATCCCTCAATTGTTCAATGAACCAAAAAAATATTTACAGCATTTACAACCATCATTAGGTCATTAAAATAGACTATGAACTCTCTGGTCCCTTAAATTTTAATGAACCTGAGCTCTTTAAAGGTTGCAGTGAGAACAACTTTAGCTGTGAAACAATTAAAATGTTAATGTGGTTTCTACTGTAAATAGATTTATGAAAGAAGAACGCTGACTGAGTTGTTTCCTCACCCAGACTTGTTACTGTAAGTTGGATTCAAGCAAGATTTGCTTTACAAGAAATGTAAGGCATTCTTTTCAATGGCTGGTGCAAAAGGGGTTTCCTGTATCAAAATTCATTTCAGCATTGCATATAACATGCCTAAAGCCCAATACAAATGCTGTTCTGTTTTCACATAATTGGCCAATGTGTATCGCTGTGTCTTGAGTTTACACTTGTTTTATTTTATGTGTGGTATCCAGTACATTTAAAGGAAACCCATGTTCATTTTTTGCTCATCCTAATACACAAAGAATTTAAAAGTTCAAAAGATAAGACGTGGTTCTCAGTATGAGTAAACCGTGAAATGCAGTGAAAAATAAATTTTTGATGTCCAGATACATTCCCAGTTTATTCATGCTGAGAATTGTTTTCTTATCTTTTGGACTTGGAAGCTGTTATAGCCAAAATTTGTTTAAACTCCATAATAAATAAAGAAGCAATACAATTTGATTATTATTTTATTATAGTATACTTTTTTCCAGCTTTATTGAAGTATGATTGACAATAAAATTGCATAAATTTAAGATGTGCAATGTGGTGATTTGATATACGTACATATTGTGAAATGATGACCACATCAAGTTTTCATGTGTGTGGTGAGAACATTTAAGACCTACTCTCAGCAAATTTCAAGTATACAATTCAGTATTGTAAACTATAGTCCCAAGCTGTACATTAGATCCCCACATGTAACTTTTGTTTATAAATCAAACCCATCACAGTATAAGAAAAATCTTCAGGTCCATCTACTGAATATTAGTGTTTTCAGCTCCAGAAAGGAAAAATTATTCAAAATTTTGTTGTTTTTCTCCTGCTCAGCATCCACTATACTAAACCATGAAAACAGTTATCTTAATAATTCAGAGAAAGCAAACATTAAGTCTCCTGGGAATGCCTCCTTCCTGAAGAGTGGAGGAAAACCCACTAAAGCTCAGAATTACAGGGAATTCTTAACTAACCATATCAGTGAAGAGAAACATTAAACAGCATTGAAAACTGTCCCTTGAAGAGTGACAGAAGACGTTTTCCAGATCAGGAGTTGACAAACCACACAGTTTATATACAAGGAGCTTATTTTATAAAGAATAGACTAGGGCCGACCCTGTGGCTCACTCAGGAGAGTGCGGCGCTGGGAGCGCAGCGGCGTGCCAAGGCCATGGGTTCGGATCCTATATAGGGATGGCTGGTGCGCTCACTGGCTGAGCACGGTGCGGGCGACACCAAGCCACAGGTTACCACCACCTTACCAGTCAAAAAAACAAAAAAGTGAAAAGAAAAAACAAACAAACAAAAAGAATAGACTAGAAAAGCCATTACTAATACTAAAAGCGTCCTGATGGTTATCGCATGGTTATCAGATAGATTTCTCTAGTGAAACTAGAGAGCTCCAGATACAGTAGTCTCTCATCCATAATTTTGCTTTCTGAGGGTTCAGTTACCTATGGTCAACCACAGTCCAAAAATGTTAAGATATATTAAGAGAGAGAGCAAGATAGACCACATTCACATAACTCTTATTACAGTATATTGTTATAATTGTTCTATCTTATTATTAGTTATTGTTGTTAATCTCTTACTGTGCTTATTTTATAAATCAAACTTTATCACAGGAAAAAGTACGGTATACGCAGGGTTCAGTACAGCAGTTTCAGGCATCCACTGTGGGTCCGGAAATGTATCCTCCACAGACAAGGGGGGATGACTTGTACCTATGTCAAATAAAAATGTCAGTTAAGATTGCTGAGACAGACAGACATGCAATGAATTCTATCTGACAGACATGGAAGTATTTGTAAAATAGGTGACTTTTGTGCTAGGCCTCAGAGATTGGCCTGGAAGAGATGGAGAAAGGAGTTCATTGAGAGCAAAGGCCCCATGGCAGGAAAGTGTGGAGTACACTTGGGGACCCTGGGATATCCTGGTCAGGATAGAGCTGAACGTGCATGGGGACAGTGATGGAAACACCAGTCACCCACAGTGTACATCATCCCCAGAAGATACTGTGCCCTTCCAACAACCTCCACGGCCTTGCATGTTCTGCTCTCTTCCTGTAAAGAAAGCTCTTCCGATCCCAACCCTAACTCATCTTCAAATGCCACCATTTCCATGAAGCTTTCTGTGATTTCCTCCCATGAATTTGGTTTGTCCTTCCTTTTTAATTACATTAATACTTTAATCTAGCTTCTTTATGGTACTTAACTATCCTACCACAAAGAACTGAATACTTGATAATAAGCTCCTTGAGGCGATGACTCTATCTTAGCCATCTTTACAATTTCTGCAGAACCAAGGAAAATGCCTTGATGATTATGACTTGATCCAGAGTTATGCCCCATCTGAAATTAATTCTGCTGGAGTACTACAGCAGGAAGCTCTTTCAACTGTCATTTCTAGCCAGGGGAATATGAGCTAAGAATGATGGCAGATACACAGTAAACATTTAGTCAGGCAAGAATGCAGCCCACCACCACCTGAGGCCACCCTGTAGGAGCTTCCCCTTCTTGTCACCAAGACCAAAAGTGATGGCCATGAGAGGGAAGTTCTCACCTAGAACAATGTTCTTCTATTGCATCTGTTAAGGTAGGTCCAACTCAATTATCTCTTCAGTAGTGACAATGCCCACCTTCCACGTTCTACTTCATTTAACTTCCCTGAGGCCTTCCAGAGCATATACTACTCCTTTTTTTTTT
>NW_007741762.1:0-292 GCF_000696425.1 Galeopterus variegatus | reverse complement strand
TTCTCCTCACTTTTTATATACATTTGTCTCCAATCACTTTATAGCTCCAGCCCAAACCACACTCCCAAGCCTCAGACCCTTATGGGGAACTTCTCTAGAACATTTCCATTGACAGAAACATCAATGCCCACAGGGTCACTGCTGAACTCATCCCCTTCTCTCCTAAGTCTCCTCCTTCTCTTGTGTTTCTGACTTTCTCCTTTACCCAGAGGCCATCTCAAGTCTTTCTCCCTTTACTCTCTCACCTCCATACAGTCATCAACTCCTCTTGATACTAATCTCTTACACCTGT
>NW_007741761.1:22604-24044 GCF_000696425.1 Galeopterus variegatus | reverse complement strand
TGGTGTTATTATTCCTTATTCTAACTTACTTTTTTCCAGCTTTCTAATTGGGGTATAATTAATATATAAAAGTTGTATATATTCAAGGTGTGCAGCATGATGTTTTGATATACTACACATTGTGAAATGATTACCACATCAAGCTAATTAACACACTCATCACTTCACAGTTACCTTTTTTGTTGTTGTTCTAAGTTACTTTTTAATTAACCCATAAACTACTCNAATTATCACTCGAAATTCCTTGTCAGTCATTTCAAAGGATTCTTGTTCTATAGGCTCTAGAGCTTGAGATTTATTATCTTTGGATGGTGTACTTTTTTGATTTTTTGTATTTCTCGTGTCTTTTCTTTGATGTTTATTCATTGTGGCAGTGTTTCACAGAACACCATGGAACTTCCCTGCAGCTCCTGGGGCTCCCCCGTGGGCCAAGCCAGAGCAGCTCTGCACTTTTGCTGCGGGGAAAGACAACAGACGGCCGCTCCTCCAGTGGCAGTGGCAGCGGCTGAAGTGGCGGCGAAGAGGAACTGGCGCGGTGGTCTCGGCAGAGCCCAGGCGCTTCACAGACACTGCTCCAGCTCTGCGTTGGGCCTCCAACTCCTGACTCAAGGAGTTGGGTTTCCGGTGACTTTGGTTTTTTGATCAGTAGCCTTTTTCTGAGCACCTTCCTTCTTTTCCTTTTCTTCCTGCTTTTTCTTTTTCTTTTCTTCCATCAAATGTTCCTCTTCTTGTGTTTCTTGTTCTTCCTCCCTGGGATCTGTTCCCGCCAGCTGCGGCTCCATGGGGCTCTAACGGCGCAGCTGGACGTGGGCGAACGGGCGGGCCCGGCGCTGCTCCAGGGCTTGGCGGGCCTTAACTTTTCTGGTCTGGCCAGGCTATGAGGCTGTGACTGGGTGATTTATAAAGGAGAGGTTTATTTGGATTACGATTCTGGGACAGCTGCATCTGGCATAAGCCTCAGACTGCTTCTATGTGAAGAACAGACAACTGTAGTCTCCAGGTCTGTCTCTCTGTTTTCTCCCTCGGGCACCAAATGTGGAAATTTGATTTATACAAAGAATTGAAGAGTCCAGTGGCCATAAAGAGGAACTTTTGATCTGTGATTCAAGATTTCTACAATAATGGTCTGGAGACTTTAAATTAACTGTGCAGCCACAATGGTTTTCTGATTTATGCCTGAGTAAATCAGATCAACCCATCTAGGCACTGGTGGAGCTGGATAACCTCAGGTATATTTACAAGAAGGTATGGGTCTCACCTTATGGCAGAGTAGGAAACAAACTTCACTTAAGGACAGACTGCTCTGAGAAAGTATGAAAAAGATATGCCATGCTCACAATAATTGAAACATAGCTGAAGTGGCTATATTCATATCAAACAAAGTAGATTTCAGATCAAAGAATATGGTGAGGGATAAAGGAGGACTTTTATAATTATAAA
>NW_007741761.1:20272-20500 GCF_000696425.1 Galeopterus variegatus | reverse complement strand
GTCCTAAACAAAATTTTAGCAAGTTGAATACGATGCTATTTAAAAAGGGTAATACATCATGACCAAGTAGAGTTTATCCCAGGAATGCAAGGCTGGTTTGACATTTAAAAATCAATCCATTATAATTCACCAAATCAACAAACTGAAAAATTAAAATTATATGATCATCTCAATAGATGCAGAAAAAGCATTTGGCAGAATTCAACATACATTTCTAATTTTAAAAAA
>NW_007741761.1:17527-18197 GCF_000696425.1 Galeopterus variegatus | reverse complement strand
GTACACTGAAATTTACCAAGTCAAAAACAGAGCTTGAAAGGGAACATGTTTTGTAAAATAAATACTGAAAATCCACTATCCATTTAATTTTAACTTTTTAAAACCCCCTTTTTATACATCTACAGAATGGCGTAGAATGGAAGTTTTCTTAACCAAGCTCTACTTAACCAATTCACCGGATTAACCAGTGCTCTCCATTTCTTCTACAAAACACACTGACTAATGACCAAAACATGCTGGATACTTGCAACTATAGACAGCTCTGCAGCATGAACTTCCAGTTAAGTTGTCTGCTTAAAAACAGTCAATTGCATTTGTTTCCAAATATATTTATGCTGGTTCTATGTGTTCCTTTACATATGTAATTCAATCAAGTATTATATAAGCCATTATAAGTGCAATAGAAGTGTGAGGAGAGAATTGTTTCTTTAAAAACCTAGCTGAATATTTGAATTGCCTTTGAATCTAGTGTGGGTAGAATGTGTAAAAGTTTAGAAATTCTTCATAAAATTGTAGATTCTGAAAGAATTCTTTATTGGTCAGACAGCTTTGCAAATGTCTTTAAATCCCTTAGAGCATCTACTTTAAGGATAATGAATCTTGAAAAAGTAGATGAAGTATTGTATGTGTGGTTTATGCAAGAAACATGACAGGAAACTTCATAGGCAAA
>NW_007741761.1:14643-15582 GCF_000696425.1 Galeopterus variegatus | reverse complement strand
AGTAGGTCTCGTCATCCAGCAGCAACTTTATTGACCCAACAGCAGCTCTCAGAGTGGTGCTATTAGAAAGGGTGTAATCATGGCTTAGTGTGAAGATCGTTTCTCCTACTCCATGTCCACCTCATGGCTTCTGCTTATTGAGGACTTCTGCCTCATGGATTCTCTGCACTGCTTTTTCTCTGTACCACTCTGCTGTCTCCTATCTTTCTTGGTGTGACTCACATTCAGGTGACCAAAGAATGTGATTGGGTCACCCAGTCATCATTCAGTATTGTGTGTCTTTGGGGGCAGCACTCATGTGTTACAGTCTGCTGTGAATTGAATGACCCCCCAAAGTCATTGAAGCTTAATCTCCACTGTAATTGTTTAGGGTGGGAAATCCTATTATGGTGATTGAAAGGTGGAGCCTTGAAGAGGTGAGATTCTGAGGACTATGCTGTAGTGAATGGATTAACAGTGGTGGTCATGGGTGTGGTTCTAAAAGGAGGGCATGTGAGAATCTCTCTCTCTGCTGCTTCTACCATCTTGCAATGTGATACCCTGTGTTGCTGAAGCCACCACCAAGGAAGACCCTCACCAGATGTGTCCCCTGAACTTTGAACTTCCCAGCCTCTGAAATCATAAGTAATAAATTTTGCTTTCTTATAAACTACCCAGTTCCAGGTATTTTGTTATAAGCAACAGAAACAGACTAATACACAGGCCAACCTGTAGATAACTGGGTCATTTACCACCCTCCAGAATATTTTGTTAGTGGTGCCAGGGTAATGAGGCCACATGATATAAACTATAGTAACATATTCATAAGAGACCACTTTAAACTGCTTTTCTCAGAAGGGAGTTGTGAGTAGCAAGTCCCCAGGTCATCATGGCAATACATTGGGATATCAGAATCAATAAATCAATTAAATTTAAACCACAATATATAATAAATAATTC
>NW_007741761.1:8792-13258 GCF_000696425.1 Galeopterus variegatus | reverse complement strand
AGACTAATGTGTAAGGCTTTATCAAGTGAGTGAGAAAAAGATATACAATTCCTTGGCCATTTTCTCTATAATGATCCTCCACATACAGCCTTTCATTTTGGGGGTTCCACACTTACAAATAAAGGGCAAGATTAGAAACATAACAACATTCCTAAATCTTCCTTCCTGCTACTTTATTTTTGATAAGGGAAAACATCAAGCTGCTGTGATAACACAATGTAATAGTGACTCCCTGTAAATAGAGAGTTGCACACGTGTTATTATTCTACTTTCTTTTTCCTCTGTAGAAGAAAGAAAACAGTAGCTTTTCAAACCTTGCTCACAGAATGCAGTTGAGATTTTAAGTGAGTTTTACATAGTCTGGGATTTGTACCTCAGTTACTGCCAGAACAACTTTGAAACACAAAACTTTGGTTCTAGGTTTCTAGACTAACTGAACTAACCCAAATCAGAAAACTGAGAGACTGTGTAATTTACCCAAAGTCCTGTATTCAATAAATGACAAGATGGGACCTCTCACCCAGATCTTCTGACTTACATCCAATAATTGTTTTTTAAACAAGACATCATTACCACAAATATACTGAATCTGGTATGAATTCAGATACAAAGAGAGTATGGAAAAGGTGGCTAGGAGAGATAGAAACTTCTAGATTTTTTTTTTTCACCTAAATTATAGACTGTGGGATCTCTCCTTAACCAGGCTCAGGAATGTATTGATCCTGATTGGTCTCTGTTCTCCTTCAGGAACTTAGATAATTAATTCAGCTGTTTTCTTATCTCATAAAGACCTAGCCATTATAAGTTCATTTGTTTTCAGGCACAGGTGAGCATATCAATACTGACTAACATAATCCTATTAAATTTGGTTTCTGGTTATCCCCCCAGTCAGGATTTACCTCAGTTAATTGAAGTAAATGATACCCAGTCCACAATCACTGGTTCAGTGACTCCATGGACAGGCTGTTTTCAGGAAAATTTAGGTCCATGGCCAGACTGAACCTTAAACTGTAATCATGCATCTCGCAAACAGATGCCTAGTTTAAAACGGAGAAAGCACGTGAGTGGGTCAGCGACTGACAACTTGGCATTATATGGCAATTGACATTAATCTGGATGATTTTACATATAATTAGACACTGATATATTTGGGATTTTGGAACTATTCAACAAAATCTGCAATGCTGAGACTTTGGGGCAAGTGCTGCACAATAGAAATACAATGTGAGCTACATATATAATTTTAAATTGGCTAGTGACCATGTTAAGGAAGGTAAAAAATAGTAGGTCAAGTTAATTGTAATAATATATTTTATTTAACCCAATATGTCTAAAATATAATTTCAACATATAATAAACATAAAAAATTATTAATGAAGTATTTTACATTTTTTATTTGAATTCAATCTTCAAAATCCAGTGTGGATTGTATATGTGCAAAATATTACAATTTATATGCTCAGAAATACTTTATCTGATTTAGATTTTGTATTTTCATAAAATATACAGTTAAAAAAATAGATTCCTATACCCAAATTGTTCTAAACGCAAGAGATTTCAAATCATTGAATCAAGTATCCAAAAATCATTTTCCTTTACTATTTGCATCCACATTGACAAAACTGGTTCTTTTTTAAAGATTTGCTTTGACTTTGAAGCAAAAGCTTTATCAGTTTCAAAACTATGTCTATTTAAGTTAAATGAATTTGCTTTCTCCTATGTCCATTCAAGATTATTAACATCATGTAAAAAAAAGTATTCANAGTTTTACATAGTCTGGGATTTGTACCTCAGTTACTGCCAGAACAACTTTGAAACACAAAATTTTGGTTCTAGAAGGTTTCTAGACTAACTGAACTAACCCAAATCAGAAAACTGAGAGACTGTGTAATTTACCCAAAGTCCTGTATTCATTAAAGACAAGATGGGACCTCTCACCCAGATCTTCTGACTTGCGTCCAATAATTGTTTTTTAAACAAGACATCATTACCACAAATATACTGAATCTGGTATGAATCCAGATACAAAGAGAGTATGGAAAAGGTGGCTAGGAGAGATAGAAACTTCTAGATTACTTTTTTCACCTAAATTATAGACTGTGGAATCTCTCCTTAACCAGGCTCAGGAATGTATTGATCCTGATTGGTCTCTGTTCTCCTTCAGGAACTTAGATAATTAATTCAGCTGTTGTCTTATCTCATAAAGACCTAGCCATTATAAGTTCATTTGTTTTCAGGCACAGGTGAGCATATCAATACTTACTAACATAATCCTATTAAATTTTATTTCTGGTTATCTGCCCAGTCACAATTTACCTCAGTTAATTGAAGTAAACAATACCCAGTCCACAATCACTGGTTCAGTGACTCCATGGACAGGCTGTTTTCAGGAAAATTTAGTTCCATGGCCAGACTGAACCTTAAACTGTAATCATGCATCTCACAAACAGATGCCTAGTTTAAAATGGAGAGAGCATGTGAGTGGGTCAGCGACTGACAAATAACTTGGCATTATATGGCAATTGACATTAATCTGGATGATTTTACGTATAATTAGATACTGATACATTTGGGATTTTGGAACTATTCAACAAAATCTGCAATGCTGAGACTTTGGGGCAAGTGCTGCACAATAGAAATACAATGTGAGCTACATATATAATTTTAAATTGGCTAGTGACCACATTAAGAAAGGTAAAAAATAGTAGGTCAAGTTAATTGTAATAATATATTTTATTTAACCCAATATGTCTAAAATATAATTTCAACATATAATAAACATAAAAAATTATTAATGAGGTATTTTACATTTTTTATTTGAATTCAATCTTCAAAATCCAGTGTAGATTTTATATGTGCAAAATATTGCAATTTATATGCTCAGAAATATTTTATCTGATTTAGATTTCATAAAATATACAGTTAAAAAAATAGATTCCTATACCCAAATTGTTCTAAACACACTTAAGAGATTTCAAATCATTGAATCTAGTATCCAAAAATCATTTTCCTTTACTATTTGCATCCACATTGACAAAACTGGTTCTTTTTTAAAGATTTGCTTAGACTTTGAAGCAAAAGCTTTATCAGTTTCAAAACTATCTCTATTTAAGTTAAATGAATTTGCTTTCTCCTGTGTCCATTCAAGATTATTAACATCATGTAAAAAAAAGTATTCAATAAATTGAAATACAATTCTAAATTTATCATTATCAACAAAGTGTTCAAATTTTCTTTGCAGTTTTAGCAGCCAATTTTCACAAAAATACTCTGCATATTGATTCCTGTTATAAAAATGTGTAAAATTTTTATTATTGATTTGAATTATGGAAAGTTTCAGTTTCAATATAAACTGTTCTATCTGTCTAGCTAGGTCACAAGTAAGTTTTCTCTTTCCTTGGCACTTCAAATTTAGCTCATTTATATGCAGTGTGATATCGGTGAGAAAATGTAAGTCACACTGCCATTTTTATCTTTGATAATTGCATATTTGGCAAGCATTCTTCTTTGTTTCAAGAAAATCAGAGTTAATAACACAGTAAATCTGTAAAGCACAGTAAATAGTATAACTCAACCAATGAGCGTTGGCAAAGAATGCAAGATCATTAAATTCATTGTCTTCTATTTCTTTCAACAGTTCAATAAACTTCCAGTGATTCATAGCATTAGCACATATATATATATATGTGCTTTCATCGAGTCTGCATCAGCAAACTGAGCAGAAATATTTTCAATATATATCATATAAGGGAAACGTCAGTCACTTATTTTAAAATTCCAATAAATTTGGATTTTGATCTGACACAGTTGAAGCATCATTCATCATGATAAAAAGTAATTTTTTTCAAATCTAGCTTAAACTCTTCTTTGATAGATGTTAAGACTCAAAAAAATATGTATACCATATTTAATTTAAAGCTACAAATTTACAACATTTCCTTATAAATGTGAAGTCCTTTGAGACAAAATATACCCAAACTATTAATGGGGAAGTGTTTCTTATGTTGGATGGCATCTAAAGCTAAAGAAAAAGTACCTGCAATTATTAAAATTTTGAATCAATTAATTTTTCATATTGTTGGAAGATCATGTTCAGACAATTGTTTGGTGACTTAATTTCTTTAAATTCTTTCATTTTCGTTTATTAAATCTTTCTCTTTTTGTAAAATATATTTTTAAATCTTTACCCTCATAATTTTCNGTCAGTCACTTATTTTAAAATTCCAATAAATTTGGATTTTGATCTGACACAGTTGAAGCATTATTCATCATGATAAAAAGTAATTTTTTTCAAATCTAGCTTAAATTCTTCTTTGATAGATGTAAGACTCAAAAAAGTATGTATACCATGTTTAATTTAAAGCTACAAATTTACAACATTTCCTTATCAATGTGAAGTCCTTTTAGACAAAATATACCCAAACTATTAATGGGGAAGTGTTTCTTATGTTGGATGGCATCTAAAG
>NW_007741761.1:5824-6867 GCF_000696425.1 Galeopterus variegatus | reverse complement strand
AGTTTTAAAGGCTTTAACATTTTCCCCATGGCCTTTGCTTGCTTCTCAGGAAGCAGCCACTTGTAGAGAATTAGGTGGTAACAGAAAGACAGCGTTCAGTCTTTCACCGCAGAAATAGAAAGGAATGAGAAAACATTCACGCCCTTGCCTGTGTGTTCTGTTTTTAGAATATTCTGAATTGGTTACACTTCCTTTAAAAATTGTGAAATAAACTGAAAAAATATGTTTTTTAGAGATGTAGGAAAATAAAATAAAATAAAGATGTAAGGATCTTTTTATTTGTTAAATTAGTAAAACAAACAAACAAACAAACAAAAACAACTTTCTTTTTCTTAAATATTTAATTGTTTATAATTATTTTATTGATAAGATGCCCAAGTCCTTTTTTGCAACTTCAGTTCACCTTCCTATAGGTTAAACTCAACTGCTCTCTGTCTTTAGTTCTTTTGGCCTATGCCTCTCCTACCAATATGCATTCCTTGTAATAAAAAACTGGAAACAACCCAATAGGAGAGATTTGGTTAAATTTTGGCACATCCATACAACAGAATACTCTTCAAACCTTAGAAATGATAAAATAAATATTTATTGGCATGAAGTNTTCTTCCAGTCTCTCTTTTTCATTCCTGTTGTACTATTTCCATATCTCCATTTGATTCTCCTATCAGTAGCATGCCTTCATTTTAAACTTAAAATTCATTCATACTTACTTTTTAAACGAAACCAAGTTTAATTATATTGTAATTAAAATACTAAGTACTTCAATTTATGATTATCACTATAACTCATGCTGTCTGCATACAGTGTTCAAAATAAACACATTCTTGTGTTACTCATAGAAAAGAATAATTTGAACTGAACCCATTCATTGACATTAGCTACCGGATTATGTGTTTATGTGTATATGTGTAATACTAGAAACAACACCTGTACCCAACACATGCACAACAATACACTATCTGACACAATGCAACAGTTAAAGTGAAATGGAGGCCTATTAAAGCAATAAAGTTTATTATAGGTAAAATACACTGTTCAGTTTT
>NW_007741761.1:3088-3828 GCF_000696425.1 Galeopterus variegatus | reverse complement strand
TGGGTGATTTTATCCCCTAATTTACCCCAAATCTTTGCATAATATAAATACACTGTTATGTCTTGATTCATCGATTTTAGATACGATCTACTGACTTCTTATAGCACAGGAGGATATTAGCTCTCTCGAATACCCTTTTCCTGTCTCATCCTTCCAATTAGTTATATCTAATATTGGGGTTAATTCATTTTGAGTATTTTAGTTATTATGATTAAATACATAGTGTTTGCTGCTGGTATACTATGATTATAGTAGTATTCTATGATTAATTACATTCTTGTGAGATTTTTTATCCTTCTTTGACTTAATAATTACTTTTTTAAAAAAATTGGTTAGGTAAAAAATATGAACTACTTCATGAATATGCATGTCCCCCTTGAGCAAGGGCCATGGTGAGCTTTCTTTTCTCTTTTCAGTTGTGCACANCATTTTTAAATCACCAGACGAAACAAAAAGCACAAGTCAAAAATTATTAGGAGGATTTATTCAGTGTCATAACAACTCTGCTCTGTGGATGTTATGAGATTTTGAGAATTACAGGGATAACAGCTTATTTCCCGATAGTTTGCCCCTCTTAGGAGCCCAGCTTGGGCAGTCAAAGCAAAGAAGAATGTTTTGGAATGACTGAATCCTGAAAACCCCATGTATGTCCCTGACCTCCCAGAAACCCCGTGTGACCTCCAAGTTGGAGAAAATCCACTCTTGTGAGCACCTGAGGAGCAGAGTCTTTGTCCTCCTTG
>NW_007741761.1:0-229 GCF_000696425.1 Galeopterus variegatus | reverse complement strand
TTTTTTTTAATTGTTGAGAGGAAACTTCTTACCAAATTCAACATGTGTTTGCTGAAAATGTCTCTTAAATTGTTCACTTGAATATCTTAAAGAGCTTTTTACATAAAAACAACAGCTTTTTCACTTTGCCACAGCAAATTGCAATTGCCATGGACTGTCAAATATGCAACATACATTCTTCCAGTCTCTCTTTTTCATTCCTGTTGTACTATTTCCATATCTCCATTTG
>NW_007741760.1:23569-24050 GCF_000696425.1 Galeopterus variegatus | reverse complement strand
TGGCTCACTCGGGAGAGTGTGGTGCTGATAACACCAAGGCCATGGGCTTGGATCATTATAAAAAACAAACAAACAAACAAAAAAACCCCACTGAATTGTACACTTAATAGGGGTGAATTTGATGATATATAGATTATATTTCAACTGACATTTTAAAAATTCGTCTGGGGCTGGCGGGTTAGCTCGCTAGGTAGAGCGTGGTGCTAAGAACACCAAAGTCAAGTGTGTGGATCCCCATAATTTTTTTTTTGGGGGGGGGGACCAGCTGCAAAAAAAAAAAAAAAATTACACTCTGCAAATGCTGGTAAGTTTGCAATAAAAGCTATACACTCCTGTTACTAGTGGCAGTTTAAATCAGCACACCTGATTTCAATACACGAGTTTCCCTATACAACAATGTGGAGCTATCTTCCTCAGGTTGAGGCTTTCCTTCTCCCATCCTTCAGTAAGAAACACATAGGAATAGGTTTAGCCTGATTTA
>NW_007741760.1:15210-22580 GCF_000696425.1 Galeopterus variegatus | reverse complement strand
AAAAAAACAAAAAAATTACACTCTGCAAATGCTGGTAAGTTTGCAATAAAAGCTATACACTCCTGTTGCTAGTGGCAGTTTAAATCAGCACACCTGAGTTCAATACACGAGTTTCCCTATAAAACAATGTGGAGCTATCTTCCTCATGTTGAGGCTTTCCTTCTCCCATCCTTCAGTAAGAAACACATAGGAATAGGTGTAGCCTGATTTACAATGCATATGGGAGTTGATTCAAAGAATTTTCAGTCCCCAGGACTTGATGTATCATGGGAATTATACACCCCACGCACTTTCTTTTAACTTACATTCCTTAAGGGTGTTTCAAAACATGTACTTGACAAATACTACGCTCTATGGACTTCATTTTGATAGTTAAGTCACTTCGCGGTCTTCAATAAAGTGCTTTCTGGGCGTGCCCGTGTCTCACTCGGGAGAGTGTGGTGCTGATAACACCAAGGCCGCGGGTTTGGATCCCATATAGGGATGGCCGGTTCGCTCACTGGCTGAGCGTGGTGCTGACAACACCAAGTCAAGGGTTAAGATCCCTTTACCGGTTATCTTTTTAAAAAATAAAAATAAATAATTAAATAAATAAAATAAAGTGCTTTCTGAGGAGAATTCTAAAGGCATCAAACACCAGCGAAATTTTTGTTTATGTTTGGCGGCACCGATACACGGTTTGGTCACTCGAACCCAGCAACATTTCTCCGTCCCACCTTCTAAGGAATGTATGGAGGGAGGAAAGCCTAGCATCATCGGTGGCAGGAGAACTCAGGCCCAGCCATGGAGAGCCCAGAAACGTGTGCTTTCTCCCTCATCCACCTCGCCTCCTCCCCACCGGCCTTCACTGCCTGGCTCCGCACCCTACTTCTCGTTCTACTCTGTCATCCACGTCCCCTACACATCACCCTTTCTAGCAGCCTGATGGATCTTTCCCAGATGCCTGAGTCTGATGTGGTATGTTGGCCAAATCAGATTCCTTTCGGAACTAAACCGGGTCCTCGCCCGCCTCCTTGGTCCCTGATCCACCCCTCCTTCTTGATCCACTCTGTCATCTACAACCCCAACGCCACACCGAAGGATCATCTGTACTCTTTCCACATCACCATTTCTGGCAACCTGATGGATCTTTCCAAAGATGTCTGAGTCGGATCTCCTTGCTTGGCCGAAAGCAGATTCTCTTTCTCAACCAAACCTCGTCCGCGCTTGCCTCCTGCATCCTGGTGGAGGTGCCCGATAGTGACTCTCTCTTCTGCACTCAAAAGTCAAAAAGCTTCTTAATCGTAAGACAGCAGCTTCAGAGGCCCGTCCCTCACCTGGCCCCTTGGCCCTTACCCACTTGTGAAGCCGGTATGAGCGAATATTACTCCATAAGATTTTGGAGAAGCCAACCTCTCTGCCACCACAGCACCACTCAATAGCCTCCCGTTGGGACCCGTAACCAACCAGCAGGTCTAAACAGGAGTGAGCATTTGCACCGAGCCCTGGCGACCACGCATTCTAAGAGGGCTAGTGCAGGGGCCTTGTGTGGACCAATGGTTGCTGAGTGACTTCAGCAGTCATTCGGTTGATTGAAAGTTCGTTCTCATTGGCTATTTGTTGCCATGGCCACACATCAGTTCTCCCTAACCTCGGGCCTGCCTACGCCCCCTACTTCTCCGTCCATTCTGTTATCCACATCCCCTATGCCACACGGATGATCAGCTCTAGTAATCCCACATCACTCATTCTGGCAGCATGATGGATTTTCACAGATGCCTGAGTCGGATCTGGTAGCTCAGCCGAATCAGATTCTCTTTCGGAACCTAACAGCGTCCGCGCTCGCCTCCTTGGTCCCTGATCAGCCCCCTACTTCTTCATCCACTCTGTCATCCACGTCCCCTACTCCGTAGGGAAGGATCAGCTCTACTCTTTCCACAGCACCCTTTCTGGCCACCAGATGGGTCTTTCCCAAGATGTCTGAGTCAGATCTGGTATCTCGGCCAAAAGCCGATTCTCTTTCTCAACCGAACCGCGTCGCGATTGGCTTCTTGGTCCTGGCTCTGCCCCCTACGTTTCCTTCCATTCTGTCATCCACGTCGCATTCGCCACACGGAATGATCACCTCTACTATTCCCACATCACCCTTTCTGGCAGCCTGATGGATCATTCCTAGATGCCTGAGTCCCATCTGGTAGCTCGGCAGAATCAGATTCTCTTTCGGAACCAAACCACGTCCCCGCTCGCCTCCTTGGTCTCTGATCCGCCCCTACTTCTTGATCCACTCTGTCGTCCACAACCCCTACCCCACACGGAAGGATCAGCTGTACTCTTTCCACATCACCATTTCTGGCAACCTGAACGATCTTTCGAAAGTCGTCTGAGTCGGATATCCTAGCTCGGGCTCGCAGCCTTGGTCTCTGATCCGCCCTTACTTCTTGATCCACTCTGTCGTCCACAACCCCTACGCCACACGTAAGGATCAGCTGTACTCTTTCCACATCAGCATTTCTGGCAACCTGAACGATCTTTCGAAAGTCGTCTGAGTCGGATCTCCTAGCTCGGGGGAAAGCGGATTTTCTTTCTCAACCAATCCGCGTCCACGATCGCCTCCTTAGTCCTGGCTCCGCCCCCAACTTCTCCTTCCATTCTGTCAACCTCGTCCCCTACGCCACACGGAATGATCAGCTCTACTATTCCCACATCAACCTTTCTAGCAGCCTGATGGATTTTTTCCAGATGTCTGAGACGGATCTCCTTGCTTGACCGAAACACGATTTTCTTTCTCAAACAAACCGCATCTGCACTCGCCTCCTGCAGCCTGGTGGAGATGCCCCAGAGTGACTCTCTCTTCTGTCCTCAAAAGTCAAAAAGCTTCTTCATTGTAAGACAGCAGCTTCAGAGGCCCGTCCCCTAACCTGGCCCCTTGGCCCTTACCCACTTCTGAAGCCGGTATGAGCGAATATAACTCACTAGGATTTTAGAGAAGCCAACCTCTCTGCCACAAGAGCACCACTCAAAAGCCTCCCGTTGGGATCGGTAACCAAGCAGCCGGTCTAAACACGAGTGAGCATGTGCACCAGGCCCTGGCACACAAGCGTTCTAAGAGGGCGCGTGCTGGGTCCTCGCGTGGACAGGGGTTGCTGAGTGACGTCAGCAGTCACTAGGTAGATTGAAAGTATGTTCTCATTGGCTCTTTGTTGCCATGCCTATACATCAGTTCTCTCCTAAGCTTGGGCCTGGCGCCGCCCCCTTCTTCACGTTGACTCTGTCATCCACTTCCTCTACTCCTCAGGGAAAGATCACCTGTACTCTTTCCACATCACCCTTTTTGGCAGCCTGATGGTTCTTTCTAGATGTCTGAGTTGGTCCTGGTATCTCAGCAGAAAAACGATTCACTTTCGGAACTAAACAGCGTTCAGGCTCGCCTTCTTAGGCCTGGCTCCTACCCCTACTTCTCCTTCCATTCCGTCATCCTCATCCCGTATGCCACACGGAATGATCAGCTCTACTATTCCCACATCATCCTTTCTGGCAGACTGATGGCTTAGTACCATATGTCTGAGTCGGATCTGGTAGTTCGGCCAAATGCCGATTCTCTTCCTCAACCGAACTGCGTCCGCGATCGCCTCCTACA
The DNA here is from genome assembly GCF_000696425.1 of Galeopterus variegatus. Lineage (NCBI taxonomy): Eukaryota > Metazoa > Chordata > Mammalia > Dermoptera > Cynocephalidae > Galeopterus > Galeopterus variegatus. The sequence goes on along the minus strand of NW_007741760.1, from coordinate 18,964 downwards.
GCCTGGTGGAAGTGCCCGAGATTGACTCTCTCTTCTGCCCTCAAAAGTCAAAAAGCTTCTTCATGTAAGACAACAGCTTCAGAGGCCTGTCCAATCACCTATCCCCTTGGCCCTTACCCACTTGTGAAGCCAGTATGAGCGAATATTACTCGATACTATTTTGGAGAATCCAAGCTCTAGGCCACAACAGCACCACTCAAAAGCCTCCCGTTGGGACCGGTAACCAAGCAGCAGGTCTAAACACGAGTGAGCATTCTCACCGAGCCCTGGCTCCCAAGCGTTCTAAGAGGGTGCGTGCAGGGGCCCCGGGAGGACCAATGGTTGGTGAGTGACGTCAGCAGTCACTAGGTAGATTGAAAGTTCGTTCTCATTCGCTATTTGTGGCCATGGCCACACATCATTTCTCCCTAACCTTGGGCCTGGCCTCGCCCCCTACTTCGCGTTCCACTCTGTCATCCACGTCCCCTACTCCACAAGGTAGGATCAGCTGTACTCTTTCCACATCATACTTTCTGGAAGCCTGATGGATCTTTCCAGATGTCTGATTCCGTTCTGGTACCTTAAACGAAAGCCGATTCTCTTTCGGAACCATACCGCATCCACGCTCGTCTCCTTAGGCCTTGCTCCGCCCCCTACTTCTGCTTCCACTCACTCATCCCCGTCCACAACGCACCACGGAAGGATCAGCTGAACTCTTTCCACATTACTTTTCTCTCAGCCTCTTTGCTTTTTCCCAGCTGTCTGAGTTGGATCTGTTAGCTCGGACGAAAGCCGATTGTCTTTCTCAACCGTACCGCATCGCAATCACTTTCTTCATCCTGAATCTGCCCCGTACGTCTCCTTCCATTCTGTCATTCACGTCCCAGAGGCCACAAGGAATGATCAGCTCTACTATTCCCATATCCCCATTTCTGGCAGAGTGATGGATCTTTCCCAGATGTCTGAGTCGGATCTGGTAGCTCGGCAGAATCAAATTCTCTTTAGGAACCAAACCGCGTCACGCTCGCCTCTTTGGTCCCTGATACGCCCCCAACTTCTCGATCCACTCTGTTATGCACAAACCCTATGCCACACGGAAGGACCTGCTGTACTCTTTACACATCGCCAATTCTGGCAACCTGATGGATCTTTCCCAAGATGTCTGAGTCGGATCTCCTTGCTCTGCCGCAAGCCGATTCTCTTTCTCAACGAAACCGAGGGCGCGGTCGCCTCCTGCAGCCTGGTGGAGGTGCCAGAGGGACTCTCTCTTCCGGCCTCAAAAGTCAAAAAGCTTCTTCATTGTAAAACAGCAGCTTCAGAGGCCCGTACCCTCACATGGCTCCTTGGCCCTGACTCACTTCTGAAGCCGGTATGTGCGAATATTACTCGATACCATTTTGGAGAAGCCAAACTCTCTGCCAGAATAGCACCACTCAAAAGCCTCCTGTTCTGACCGGTAACCAAGCAGCATCTCTAAACAGGAGTGAGCATTCGCATCGAGCACCGACGCCCAAGCGTTCTAAGAGCGGCACGCAGGTTCCTCGGGTGGACCAATGGTTGCTGAGTGACGTCAGCAGTCACTAGGTAGATTGAAAGTTCGTTCTCATTGGCTATTTGTTGCCATGGCTATACATCAGTTCTCTCCTAACTTGGTCCTGACTCCGCCCCCTACTTCGCGATAACCCTGTCATCCACTTCCCCTACTCCACAGGGAAGGATAAGATCTACTCTTTCCACATCATCTTTTCTGGAAGCCTGATGGACGTTTCCAGATGTCTGAGTCCGTTCTGGTAGCTCAGCTGAAAGCCGATTCCGTTTCTCAACCAAACCGAGTCAGCACTCGCCTCCTTCGGCCTGGCTCCGCCCCCTACTTCTCCTTCCACTCTCTCATCCACGTCCCCTACGCAGGACTGAAGGATAAGGTGAACTCTTTCCACATCACACTTTCTGGCCACAAGATGGATCTTTCCCAGATGCCTGAGTCGGGTCTGGTAGCTCGGCCGAATCAGATTCTCTTTCGAAACCAAACCGCGTCGGCGGTCGCCTCCTTAGCCTGGCTCAGCCCACTACTTCTCCTTCCATTCTGTCATCCACATCCCCTACGCCACACGGAATGATCAGCTCTACTATTCAAACATCACCATTTCTGGCAGCCTGATGGATCTTTCCCAAGATGTCTGAGTCAGATCTCCTAGCTCAGCAAAAAGCCGAATCTGTTTCGAAACCAAACCGCGTCGGCGGTCGCCTCCTTAGCCTGGCTCAGCCCACTACTTCTCCTTCCATTCTGTCATCCACATCCCCTACGCCACACGGAATGATCAGCTCTACTATTCAAACATCACCATTTCTGGCAGAGTGATGGCTTTTTCCCAGATGTCTGAGTCGGATCTGGTAGTTCGGCTGAAAGCCGATTCTCTTTCTCAACCAAACTGCGTCTGCGCTCGCCTCCTGTAGCCTGCTGGAGGTGCCGGAGAGTGACTCGCTCTTCTGTCCTCAAAAGTTAAAAAGCTTCTTTATTGTAAGACAGCAGCTTCAGAGGCACGTCACCTCACCTGCCCCTTTGGCCATTACCCACTTGTGAAGCAGGTATGAGCGAATATTACTCGATACTATTTTGGAGAATCCAAGCTCTCGGCCACAACAGCACCATTCAAAAGCCTCCCTTTGGGACCGGTAACCAAGCAGCAGGTCTAAAGACGAGTGAGCATTCGCACAGAGCCTTGGCGACCAAGCGTTTTAAGAGGGCGCGTGCAGGGGCATCGAGTGGACCAATGGATGCTGAGTGACGTAAGCAGTCACTAGGTAGATTGAAAGTTCGTTCTCATTGGTTCTTTGTTGCCATGGATATACATCAGTTCTCTCCTAAGCTTGGGCATGCCGCCGCCCCCTACTCCGCCTTAACTCTGTCATCCACTTCCCCTACTCCACAGGGAAGGATCAGCTGTACTCTTTACACATCACCCTTTCTAGCAGCTTGATGGATCTTTCCCACATGTCTGAGTGGGTTCTGGGAGCTGAGCCGAAAACCGATTCTCTTACGCAACCAAACCGCCTCCGCGCTCGCCTCATTGGACCCTGATCCGACCCCTACTTCTCCTTCCACTCTCTCATCCACGTCCCCTACGCAGCACGGAAGGATCAGCTGAACTCTTTCCACATCACCCTTTCTGTCAGCCTGATGGCTTTTTCCCAGATGTCTGAGTCGGATCTGGTAGCTCGGACCGAAAGCTTCAGGGTGTGAAGGGAGGGTCTAAGAGATCTGCTGCCCGGGGCAGCTCAGGTTGCATCTTTGGGGACTGAGAGTCACCTCCAAATTACTGGGAAGTATGTTTGGAAGCTTCAGGGTGTGAAGGGGCCTTGGAAGTTGTTATCACATCCATAGCTATAGGGGTGGCCCATGGCTCACTTGGGAGAATGCGGTGCTGATAACACAAAGGCCGTGGGTTCAGATCCCTATATAGGGATGGCTGGTTAGCTCACTTGGGAGAGCGTGGTGCTACAACACCAAGTCAAGGGGTGAGATCAACATATTAGTCATCTTTTGTAAGTAAGTATGTAAGTAAGTAAGAAAGGAAGTAAGTAACTAAGTAAGTATATAAGTAAGTAAGTAAGTAAAAGTAAGAATGTAAGTAAGTAAAGTAAGTATGTAAGTAAGTAATTAAGTAAGTAAAAGTAAGTAAGTAAGAATGTAAGTAAGTAAAAGTAAGTAAATAAGTAAATACGTAAATGAATGAATGAATGAATGAATGAATGAATAAATAAATAAATAAATAAA
>NW_007741760.1:8010-13301 GCF_000696425.1 Galeopterus variegatus | reverse complement strand
AGTGGTTACCAGCAGTTGAGAGAGAGGGAATGGGGGGTGACTGCTAAATGGTACCAAGCTTTTTTTTAGGGTGACACAATATTCTGGAATAAGATAGTGGTGATGGTTGCATAACTCTGTGAATATACTAAAAAACCACTGAACTGGGGCGAACCCGTTGCTCACTCGGGAGAGTGTGATGCTGATAACACCAAGGCCATGGGCTGGGATCATTATAAAAAACAAACAAACAAACAAACAAAAAAACCGCCACTGAATTGTATACTTAATAGGGGTGAATTTGATGGTATAGAGATTATATTTCAACTGATATTTTAAAAATTAGTCTGGGGCTGGCTATTTACCTCGCTTGGTAGAGCGTGGTGCTCAGTACACCAATGTCAAGTATTTGGATCCCATACTTTTTTTTTTTTTGCCCAGCTACAAGAAATTACACTCTGCAAATGCTGGTAAGTTTGCAATAATAGCTATACACTCCTGTTACTAGTGGCAGTTTAAATCAGCACACCTGATTTAAATACACGAGTTGCCCGATACCTGCAAATGCTGGTAAGTTTGCAATAAAAGCTATACACTCTTGTTGCTAGTGGCAGTTTAAATCAGCACACCTGAGTTCAATACACGAGTTTCCCTATAAAACAACGTGGAGCTATCTTCCTCAGATTCAGGCTTTCCTTCTCTTATCCTTCAGTAAGAAACACATAGGAATAGGTGTAGCCTGATTTACAATGCATATGGGAGTTGATTCAAAGAATTTTCAGTCCCCAGGACTTGATGTATCATGGGAATTATACACCCCACGCACTTTCTTTTAACTTACATTCCTTAAGGGTGTTTCAAACCATGTACTTGACAAATAATACGCTGTATGGACTTCATTTTGATAGTTAAGTCACTTCGCGGTCTTCAATAAAGTGCTTTCTGGGCCTGCCCGTGTCTCACTCGGGAGAGTGTGGTGCTGATAACACCAAGGCCGCGGGTTTGGATCCCATATAGGGATGGCCGGTTCGCTCACTGGCTGAGCGTGGTGCTGACAACACCAAGTCAAGGGTTAAGATCCCCTTACCGGTCATCTTTTAAAAAAATAAAAGTAAATAATTAAATAAATAAAATAAAGTGCTTTCTGAGGAGAATTCTAAAGGCATCAAACACCAGCGAAAGTTTTGTTTATGTTTGGCTGCACCGATACACGGTTTGGGCACTCGAACCCAGCAACATTTCTCCGTCCCACCTTCTAAGGAATGTATGGAGGGAGGAAAGCCTAGCATCATCGGTGGCAGGAGAACTCAGGCCCAGCCATGGAGAGCCCAGAAACGTGTGCTTTCTCCCTCATCCACCTCGCCTCCTCCCCACCGGCCTTCACTGCCTGGCTCCGCCCCCTACTTCTAGTTCCACTCCGTCATCCACAACCCCTACGCCACACCGAAGGATCAGCTGTACTCTTTCCACAGCGCCCTTTTTGGCCACCAGATGGATCTTTCCCAAGCAAGATGTCTGAGTCGGATCTCCAAGCTCGGACGAATGCCGATTCTTTCTCAAGCAAACTGCGTCCGCCCTCGCCTCCTGCAGCCTGGTGGAGGTGACCGAGACTGCCTCTCTCTTCTGCCCTCAAAAGTCAATATGCTTCTTCATGGTAGAAAAGAGCACCTTCAGAGGCCCGTCCCCACCCCTGGCCCCTTGTCCCTTACCCACCTCTAAAGCCGGTATGAGCGAATATTACTCGATACGATTTTGGAAAATCCAACCTCTCTGCCACAACAGCACCACTCAAAAGTCTTCCGTTGGGACCGGTAACCAAGCAGCAGGTCTAAACACGAGTGAGCATTTGGACCCAGCCGTGGCGCCCAAGCGTTTTATGAGGACACGTGCAGGGGCCTAGGTTGCTGAGTGACATCAACAATCACTAGGTAAATTGAAAGTTCTTCTCATTGGCTATTCGTTGCCATGGCTATACATCACTTCTCTCCTAAGCATTGACCTGGCTCCTCCCACTACTACTACGTCCATTCAGAAATCCACTTCCCTTCCCCTACGCCACGCGAAATGATCAGCTCTACTATTCCCACATCACCCTCTCTGGCCACCAGATGGACCTTTCTCAAGATGTCTGAGTCTCATCTGGTAGCTGGGCGGCAAGCCGATGCTCTTTCTCAACCGAACCACGTCGCGATCGCCTCCTTGGTCCTGGCTCCGCCCCCTAAGTCTCCTTCCAGTCTGTCATCCACGTCCCTTACGCCACAGGGAAGGATCAGCTCTACTATTCCCACATCACCCTTTCTGGCAGCCTGATGGATCTTTCCCAAATTGTCTGAGTCGGATCTCCTAGCTCGGCCGAAAGCCGATTTCCTTTCTCAGCCAAACCGCGTCCGCGCTCGCCTCCTGCAGCCTGGTATAGGTGCCCGAGAGTGGCTCTCTCTTCTCCCCTCAAAAGTCAAAAAGCTTCTTCATTGTAAGACAGCAGTTTCAGAGGCCCGTCCCCTCACTTGGCCTCTTGCCCCTACCCACTTCTGGAGCCGGTATGAGCGAATATTATTCCATACGATTTTGGAAAAGCCAACCTCTCTGCCACAAGAGCACCACTCTCAAGCCTCCCGTTGGGACCGGTAACCAAGCAGCAGGTCTAAACACGAGTGAGCCTTCGGACCGTGCCCTGGCGCCTAAGCGTTCTAAGAGGACGCGTGCAGGGGCCTCGGGTGGACCAATGGTTGCTGAGTGACATCAGCAATCACTAGATAAATTGAAAGTTCCTTCTCATTGGCTATTTGTTGCCATGGCCACAAATCAGTTCTCCCTAACCTTGGGCCTAGCTACGCCCCCTACTTCGCCTTCCACTCTGTCATCCACGACCCCTACGCAGCAGTGAAGGATAAGGAGAACTCTTTCCACATCACCCTTTCTGGCCAGCAGATGGATCTTTCCCAAGATCTCTGCGTCTGATCTGGTAGCTCGGCCGCAAGCCGATTCTCTTTCTCAACCGAACGGTGTCGCAATAGCCTCCTTGGACCCTGATCCGCCCCCTATTTCTCGATCCACCCTGTCATCCACAACGCCTACGCCACACGGAAGGATCAGCTGTACTCTTTCCCCATCACCCTTTCTGTGAGCCTGATGCCTTTTTCCCTGATGTCTGAGTCGGATCTAGTAGCTCGGACCGAAAGCTTCAAGGTTTGAAGGGAGGGTCTGAGAGATCGGCTGCCCGGGGGGGAGGGGGGGAGGGGGAGTTCAGTTTGCATCTTTGGGGACTGAGAGTCACCTCCAAGTTATTGGGAAGTATGTTAGGAAGCTTCACGGTGTGAAGGGGCCTTGGACATTGTTATCAATTCCTCAGCTGTAGGGCTGGCCCATGGCTCACTTGGGAGAGTGCGGTGTTTATAACACCAAGGCCATGGGTTCAGATCCCTATATAGGGATGGCCGGTTAGCTTACTTGGCAGACCGTGGTGCTACAACACCATGTCAAGGGTTAAGATCCCCTTGCCGGGCATCTTTATAAAAAAAAAATCCACAGCGAAGCTGAGGTTGTGCTTTTTCAAGACCAACATTTGGACACAGAAGTGGTCAACTACGGGCCGGCCCGTGGCTCACTCGGTAGAGTGCGGTGCTGATAACACCAAGGCCATGGGTCCGGATCCCATATAGGGAGTTTGCTCACTGGGTGAGCGTGGTGCTGACAACACCAAGTCAAGGGTTAAGATCCCCTTACCGGTCATCTGTAAAAAAAAAAAAAAGAGAAGTGGTCAAGTACCCTGACACATGTGAGGAAGCTTGAGCATAGAGAAGAGCTGGGCAGGTCTCCTGGTGATTAGTTTGTGCCCTGGGGCCCTGGTCATGGTCCTCAAGATCAGATGGGGCACCTCAGGGGCAGTAAGGAGGGATAACCTCACCTGAGGAGAAACTCTAGTGGACGCCAGGGTGTGAGAAGTCTCAGGCTGCTGGGAAGAGAGGCCTGCAGGCCTGATAGGGAGCTTGCAGGTGCCACTATTCCCAAGAGACAGAGCTGGTGTTCCCCTGTCAAGCTCTGTTCTGTTCCTGCAACAGCCTTCCCAGGATCTGGGTAAACTGGCCTGGGTACTGGGGTGGAGGTGGGAGGAGGTGGGTCCAAAACCCAACAGGAACTGCTCCAGGCAGAATGGGGGAAGGGCTTAGGTGATGACTTCACTGAGATCCCCAGAGAGGCCCAGGGCTTCCCACAAGGCACTCAACCTGCAATTCAGAACAACACAGGGCTCCATCTGCCAGCTCTTCTGGGCAGCCACAGGCCCAGAAGTTATTTTAAGGTGAAAGAGGCCCATGCCAAAATCACGACAACACCTCTTAAAATCCCCCAATTCTTCCATCTTTGAATTGTAGTCTGGGGAACCATGTGGTTATTTCAGACAGTGTGAGTGGAGTCTGTGCCCTTACCTATACCAGGGAGCATTTGCTGTGTGACACATTATTCTTGGCACTTTATGGCTAATGACCTTTCAATGCTCACAGCAGACCTAGGAAGGGAGTCATTATCATTATCCCCATTTGGCAGATGGGAAAATTAGAAAAAGAGGATAAACAAGTCGCTTGACAATACACATCCAGGAAGTGGTGGAACTGGAGAGGAACTCTTTCAGTGAGTGTACACGTATGGGACTCCTGGTGTGCGTGGGGAACTAAGTTTGGCGTTGTGTGTGTACATGCTTGTCTGCTGCTACTGGGAGCCTCTGCTAGGACCTTGTCCCACAGGCTTGGTCCACATGTGCATGTCTGATCCTGCAGCGCCCCCTGTTGTTCACACCCTCACACTGCTCACACGGCCCTTCCTGTGGCCCTGCCACATGGAGGCTCCCTGGGTCCACCAGTTCCCTGTAAGGCCAAATCCCTCTGAGTCTGTGGCTTCTTCCCCTCAGTTCTGTGTGGCTGCTGTGTCTTCTGGGCAGGACATTAGTTGGCTGAGGACACCTGGTACGGGGGAGGGGCTTTCGGACAGTGAGCCTCAGGGACAGTGGCCCAGGGAAGCAAGAATAGAGAGGCCTACATCCTCACTGCTCCTGGAGGAGGGGCCAGCAATTCATCTCCCTTCCTGTGTGGAGGACGCCCTATGTGGAGAGAGGGCTGGTGGTAGGATAGGGCCTGAGGCCTCACTAGCTGGCCTGCCCACCCTGTCCAGGGAATGCTGGCCAAGGTGACACTGAATGTGGTGATGTCCCCCCACCCAGGTGTGGCGCACCCTCAAGCCTGGAGAAAGAAGCCTCGCTGCACATCCAGTGTGGCCCAAACTGGACCCTTGATTCCCAGACCACTCCTGCTTGCCTTCAT
>NW_007741760.1:7797-8000 GCF_000696425.1 Galeopterus variegatus | reverse complement strand
ACCTTCCCCCACTTTTTGTCTGTCAGTCACCAGGCCTGTCTGCCGACTAAATCTACAGCCCACCGGTGACCCCCATCTACCTGGAAGCTGGCGCCAGCCCCCTCTCTGTTCTCCCTGCCACATCCTCACCACCCCCAATCACCTTCCTCTACCCCACAAATCTGTTCATGTTGCCCCTGGTTAGAAGCTTCTCAAGGCTCTCC
>NW_007741760.1:5876-6848 GCF_000696425.1 Galeopterus variegatus | reverse complement strand
GTCTACTTAACTCTGAAAATCTCTGGCTGCTTTTCATCTTTGTAGCCTGACTAGGTAGGTCTTTTCTTTGCTCTGTGACACAGCCTAACTGATGCAGTAGTCCAGACACCCTCCCCTGACCTGTATTTCTATGTCCTGGCAGGTGTTCAGGGAGCTGTGCTAAGCTCCCTCAGAAGTCAGCCTCCCCCAGCTGGGAGCTCCCATCCCAGGTCCTGAGAGCCTGGGATCTAATTGGAGAAGGCCAAGCCCAGACAGTGTGGCCCTGCTGGATTCTGCTGACTTGTGCAGGGGCCAAGACTGGACAGCACGGAGAAGGAGACCTCTCCCACCCCTAGTGTGAAGCCTCTGGGGACTAAGATCTGTTCTAGGCTGGATACACCTAGGGCCCCACTCCAGGTCTCTGTCCTTGGAATCTGCCCTTCTGACCAGAGCAAATAGTATCTGTGGGAGACCAAGCATGACTTTGGCACTCAAAAAGCCTGGGTTCAAGTCCAGCAGTCACCATTCACATACTCTCTGTCTTACTCACTCACCAAACATCCTCTGACTCCAGCTCCTGCCCAAGCCTGGTGCGGGTGACAGAGTGAGGTCAGGTCAAACCCACTTTCAGAGAGCACCTCTGAGGGGGAGAGAGACACAGGTACAGACAGTGCTAGCCTAGGATGGACTGTGCTCTAAGGGACACAGACTTGGGACCACACACTCAGAGAAGGCAGGGAAGGCTTCCTGTGTGAGGGGTCCTCTGGGAAGCTTGAAGAATAAGCTGGAATTTGCCAGGAAGCAAGTGGGAAAGGCAGTTTATAGAGGGAGGTGGTTATGCAAAGACCCAGAGGTGGGAAGCAGCCTGGTGACATTTCAAAAGAGCACCATACCAGTCATGGAGTGACTGATGCTTTAAGGGACATGCCCATGAAAAAAACGCACAACGTCAGTAATCATCAGGGAAATGAAAACGTCATGAAAAATATGAAC
>NW_007741760.1:0-664 GCF_000696425.1 Galeopterus variegatus | reverse complement strand
GGAAACATTACTATCATTTTAAGCAATTTAAGGTTATTTCCTCAAGGAATTTAAGGTTATATACCCAATCCAGTGGAGGATTGACATCAGTCAAAGATTTTGGAGAACACCTTAGAACTGGATGTTTTTTTCTCAGGATGATGAGAAACACATAGAGGCTTTCCCTGTAATTGCTATATATCAATTCCAACTTTATACTCTCCAAATAGTATTGTTTGTTAGCTTAGATCCCTTAGTTTTATGCTAGCTAAGACATACTTTACAAGTACAACTTNAGGATCCGAACCCTTGACCTTGCTGTTATAACACCGTGCTCTAACCTAACCAACCAAGTAAACAGCCAGCTCTATATGTTACAGTGTTAAGAGCACAGTTTCTGGAGCCTGACTTCCTGGATTCAAATTCCAGCTCTGCCATTTACCAGATGCATGACCTGGGACAAGTTACTTAAACTCTCAGTTCCTCAGTTCCCTAATCTGTAGAAGAAGAATGACAAAAATCGTCTTCACAGGATTTCTGTGAGGACGAAGACTTAATAAATATAAAGGCCCCGACATAGAATAAGCACTATGGAAATTCTAGTTATTAAGTGAATCATATAAATCCTATGGAAATATAAGGGACCCAGAATAGTCAAAACAATTGTCATGAATTGAGTTGTATC
>NW_007741759.1:23843-24052 GCF_000696425.1 Galeopterus variegatus | reverse complement strand
CGTCCTTCCAGCTGCCTATCCATCCATACCCCACCTTCCAACTGTCTGTATGTCCACCCACCCATCCACCTGCAGATCCATGATCCATCCGTCATCTATTAGCCCATTTATCCATCTATCCACCCTTCTACCAGTCACCTATATACCTACCCACCTAACCACCCACCATCCATCATCCATCCATCCTCTATCCAACACTTATTGAGACC
>NW_007741759.1:12453-23396 GCF_000696425.1 Galeopterus variegatus | reverse complement strand
GGCGAAACTGAGGCTCTGAGAGGTCACATCGCTCTGTCCACAGCTAAAAAGCCAGAGAGTGCAGCCCGATCCCTGCCGGGTCTGCCTGGCCGCCTCCCGTCCCTCTTCTTCTCCTCGGCGCCTCCGCTGTGTGCTCAGGAGGAACGTGAGCTCAGCGGCAACCACGCTCCGTTCATGTCCAGACCGAGTGTCTTACTCGCCAAGGACTAGAGGGAGTTCTCATTTTCCTCATCTGTAAAATGGGGATTATGGCACTGGCTCATCAGGTGGTGATGCAGACTGAATGAGCTAAACCCTTCAACGCACACAGTAGAGCCTTGTTAATACAAGCTGCTGTTAAAGTCTGCTGTCTTCAGGCCCAATCTGCATCCCCCACTACACTGTCCAAAGAGTCAGGAATGGGTTTACAACCATTGGTCCAGCCATGAAATTAGGAGGAGCAAGAAAAATGACAAGATAAGAGTATTCCTAAACAATGACTTCTGGAGACACATCTTAGTCAAAAAAAAAAAAAAAAAAAAAAAAAATCAAAGTGATGCAAATAGAGACAGTAATAGTTCGCCATGAGATTGGCAAAGTGAGAAAGATGGGCAAGGTCCAGCGTGAACTAGAGGTGAGGGAGCAGCGGCTTCTCATGCCCTTTGCAGGGACATAATTAATGTAAGTCTCTTAGGAGGACCTTGTGGCCACTCTGGACAAGCATGAAAACACAAAGACAACTTATGGACAGTCCCTCACGGCAAGCAGCCTGGAGAGCCACCAGGAGAGCCTGCTGCACCACCGAGAATGCTACTGCCATCTGTCAGGACGATACAAAGCTCTGTGGATTCACCTGTCACTGGAAAGAAGTGGGGTCACAGCCCTGTGACTCCCTCTTCTGCAGGATAAAGATGTACAGAAGTGGTACCAAATGTACAGAACAAAATGCTTATGGGGCTTTATCTCTACATATTGGTATCAGTCCTTCATACTTTTCTATGTTTAGCAAATATATCACAAAAACAGCTTACTTTTGTAATTAAGAATGTTTTTGATAAGCAAAAATATAAGAGAAAGCAAAGTAGGCAACCTTCCTCTTCCCCCCTCATTTCAGTCAAAGCCAGCATCCTCCATCCCAGCACTCTCCAAAAGGGATTCTAAAATGGTAACACGCACAGCGCTACCTGTCACATGTTCTGAGCTGATGCATCATCACTGTCCAAGGTTGTGGTCATGAACCACAGCTGGCTATTTAAATTTAAATCAAGTACAGCTAAGTAAAATTAAAAATTCTGCCCTGCAGTCGTACAAGCCACATTTCAAGTGTTCAACAGCTATTTGTGGGCAGTGGCTACCACCCTGGGTGGCACGACACAGGTGCAGAANAAGCCCACCCGGTTGATGAGGAGGTGTGTGTGCGTGTGCAGGTGTGCAGGAACCCAGGCAGCGTTAGCTACAGCACTGGGGCTAAGACCTTGGGGTCAGAGGCAAGATGGCCTGGATTCAGATCGTGGCTTTGCAATTCTCCAGCTCTGTGCCATGCAGATGCAGCCCCACCTCCCTGGACCTCAGTTTCACGTTCAAAATGGAGATAATACAGTGGGAATTGCTTAGAGCTGTTGAGAGACTTCAGGGAGGTCAGCATATGAAGAGCTATGAGCCTGGCAGAGAAGAGCAGTTCCTCAGGTAGGAAGTTAGCTGCCACCACAGAAGCCTCACAGACCCTACAGCAACCTTTCCACAAGGAAGGAAAATGCACCCAAACCAACCACAATAGGGAAGATATTTTGCCAAAAAAGTGATTTGTTTTTCTCCTGTTGTTTGCTGGGTGGTTTTTTTGTTTGTTTTTTCATGTTTTGTTTTTTATTGTGGTGTTTTTGTTGGTTTTTAAGGGCATTTCAAATCTGCTCAAATTGGGCACAATGGTTGGGATGAAGATAGGGACAGTCAGGAATCAATGACACGGCCATCATCTTGAAAGAGTAAACTCAATTCCCAAGAGAGGTACATCCATTATGGACATAGATTTCCACAAGAGTTTAATCCACAGCATTTTTGCCAGCAGTGAACTTGGAACAAATGGGAACTAAGATGTTATGACCAAGCCAGCTCTGTAACCCAGGAAAAGGTGGACAGACAGCTGGACTGGAAATGAGAATCACAAAAGGATGCACTCACAGACAAAGCCGCCTGTCCACGTTGTGATGTCTTTAGCCTGTAACAGAAAGGCCAGACTGGGCGACAGGAAAAAGACATCCACCGTAACATCTCTGTGACAAAGCCACTGAGGAGCTGCAGGAGCAGATCAGGAACCCGGAGGGCTCCAGTTTCAGAGGCCCCGAGTCCTGCCTCTGGCATGGAAGGTTGCCCACCTTTAGACCCACACACAAAACATGCCCACCAACCTGCAAAGGTATGACCAGCCAGGGGGATGGCAGACAGCCCACCTGGCAGCCTGGGGAGCAGGATGCTTTGGAAGCATGGCGACACTCTTACCTAAATCATTCTAAAACGCACGAGCCACCTTGGATCAGAGGCATGTGAGACAATGGTCTGTGGCCCATCGAGGGCTTTCAACAGTGCCTGTGAATAGGCAAAGTTTTCTTTGTTTATGATGTTACAGAATGTAGAAATACACACACTGTGACATACTTTAAAAATAAATAATAGCTAACTCTCAGGTAGCTGCTGTGTTCTAGATACTTTCTCTTTATCGTCTCCCCTGTTCCTCATCACTGAGTTAATACTCATTGCTGATAACACGGATAACAGCCACCACTCACCAAGCATGGATAGAGTACAAGGCTTTGTGCCAGGGCCTTCATACATTTCTCCATTTATCCTTAAAACAGCCTTGCCAGGTAAATATCCTGATACTGTTTGGAAGCTGGCGAAACTGAGGCTCTGAGAGGTCACATCGCTCTGTCCACAGCTAAAAAGCCAGAGAGTGGAGCCCGATCCCTGCCGGGTCTGCCTGGCCGCCTCCCATCCCTCTTCTTCTCCTCGGCGCCTCTGCTGTGTGCTCAGGAGGAACGTGAGCTCAGCGGGTAACCACGCTCTGTTCATGTCCAGACCGAGTGTCTTACTCGCCAAGGACTAGAGGGAGTTCTCATTTTCCTCATCTGTAAAATGGGGATTTATGGCACTGGCTCATCAGGTGGTGATGCAGACTGAATGAGCTAAACCCTTCAACGCACACAGTAGAGCCTCATTAATACAAGCTGCTGTTAAAGTCTGCTGTCGTCATGCCCAATCTGCACCCCACTACACTGTCCAAAGAGTCAGGAATGGGTTTACAACCATTGGTCCAGCCATGAAATTAGGAGGAGCAAGAAAAATGACAAGATAAGAATATTCCTAAACAATGACTTCTGGAGACACATCTTAGTCAAAAAAAAAAAAAAAAAAAAAAAAAAAATCAAAGTGATGCAAATAGAGACAGTAATAGTTCGCCATGAGATTGGCAAAGTGAGAAAGATGGGCAAGGTCCAGCGTGAACTAGAGGTGAGGGAGCAGCGGCTTCTCATGCCCTTTGCAGGGACATAATTAATGTAAGTCTCTTAGGAGGACCTTGTGGCCACTCTGGACAAGCATGAAAACACAAAGACAACTTATGGACAGTCCCTCACGGCAAGCAGCCTGGAGAGCCACCAGGAGAGCCTGCTGCACCACCGAGAATGCTACTGCCATCTGTCAGGACGATACAAAGCTCTGTGGATTCACCTGTCACTGGAAAGAAGTGGGGTCACAGCCCTGTGACTCCCTCTTCTGCAGGATACCAATGTACAGAAGTGGTACCAAATGTACAGAACAAAATGCTTATGGAGCTTTATCTCTACATCTTGGTATCAGTCCTTCAGGCTTTTCTATGTTTAGCAAATATATCACAAAAACAGTTTATTTTTGTAATTAAGGATGTTTTTGATAAGCAAAAATATAAGAGAAAGCAAAGTAGGCAACCTTCCTCTTCCCCCCTCATTTCAGTCAAAGCCAGCATCCTCCATCCCAGCACTCTCCAAAAGGGATTCTAAAATGGTAACACGCACAGCGCTACCTGTCACATGTTCTGAGCTGATGCATCATCACTGTCCAAGGTTGTGGTCATGAACCACAGGTGGCTATTTAAATTTAAATCAAGTACAGCTAAGTAAATCTGCTCTGCAGTTGTACAAGCCACATTTCAAATGTTCAACAGCTATTTGTGGGCAGTGGCTACCACCCTGGGTGGCACGACACAGGTGCAGAACACTTCCATCATCACATAAAGTTCCACTGGACAGCACCCGTCTATAATGAGACTTCTGAGGGGAGAGCAGAGAAGACAGAAGCGCGAGAGGACACCTCGAATGCAGGGGCAGCAATGTGTTCTGTACAGTGCCAGAGAGTAAATATTGCAGACTTTGTGGGTCAGACATCTCTGCGAAAATATTCAGCTCTGCTGCTGTAGTGAGAAAACCACCACAGACAATACGTAAATGAATGAGTGCAGTGGGTCCACAGGTTGGAGTTTACTGATCCTTGCACTAGTGAATATCAGTATTACATCACTGTTAACAGCCAACACGCTCAAGCTATTTCTGTGTGCTGGGTACCACATTAAGGGCTTTACGTGCATTTTTTTACTTAATCTTCACTGCAACCCAACCAGGTTAATACTGTTACTATCCACAACCCAAGCAGAGGGGCTGGATTCACACCCAGGTCAACCTCACTGCAGAGGCTGCACCTGTAACCACAACACATAGTTCCTAGTGACAATGAAGCAAAACATCAGCTCACACTTCTGGTGCCTAGAGCATTGAACACTGCCTTGTGTTGCAAATGCTTCGAGAGGCTTCATAAAGTCTGAATTCACTGTATGTATTTCACAGGCAATAGAATGAAGATCAAAAACTTTGAACTGAATAGCTACAGAAGAAGAACATTAGTATTTAAACCTAGCAAAGAAATGATATAAAGACTAGATATTTCCCAACAACTTTATACAGCTGAGTGGTTTGGGAGAAAATATTCTTTGGAAAATTCAAAATGATAAGGAAGTCAGGAACCTGTTAATCTGTTACAAAGACTTTGGTTTTGTAAGAACCTCCTGCCTCTATGTTCTAAATAATTAATCATGTTATCCATTAACTTCAGCACTATCATGCCACGCAAGGAACCAGAGTCTGAAGCCACAGGAGGTAACAAATTGTGGGCATGGGTGTCTCATTATTAAAATTAAATATGTCATTGGCAGCTCCTGAGAATACTTTTTCAATGACTTACAGAGCCCTCCACAACATGCAAACCCACTCAATATAAAAGTGTCCAAGCAAGCAAATGAGCTTCTATTTTTAAAACCCTGCTTTCATGAAAAAAGCTTTAACCTTCTGTACCAACTATGTCATTGGGAGTCACACGGGTCCTTCCACCAGCAGAGGCCACAGACAGATGTCTCCTCTCATCTCTGCATCACCTCCCACGCTCCTCCATGGACACACCGCTTTGGAAAACCTTCAGGAACTTTCAGTTAGGCGGACACCCCAAAGACTGATGGGGACGAGGGGTCATCTGGAGTCATCTCCCTGGGACTATGTATGTGCTTGGAAGTAGGCGAGAGAGAGAGGAACTTTCAGTTAGGCGGACACCCCAAAGACTGATGGGGAAGAGGGGTCATCTGGAGTCATCTCCCTGGGACTATGTATGTGCTTGGAAGTAGGCGAGAGAGAGTGACACAGGGAAGGGGAGATGGCATTTGGATTCCAGCCCTGGCACTTTCATGAGCCCTGTAATCTGGGCAAAGTCACTTCCTTCCTCTAAATGCCTGTAATAATCAGAACGCGACAGAAGCCCAATTCAAACCAGATGAAGCATGAAAGGGAATATGTGTTTAACTGAGAAGCCCAGGAGCACAACAGCTTCACACACAAGTGGATCCGGGACCCCAATAATGCCATCAGGAAATCAACCCTCGTATTTCTTTGCTCAGCTTTCCTTTGAGCTGGATCCATTCTCGGGCAGAACATCCTGGGTCAGGGAAAACGGCCACTGGAACTCCAGGCTCACGTCCTACCAGCTCTGTGACCTCTCAGCGGAGAAAGAGTATCTTCTTCCAAAAGCTCCAACTGTAGTCCTGGAATAGACTCACTGGTGACACCTAAGTCATGTGTCCTTCCAAGAAGCAGACACCACAGCCAGCGGGAGACTGTGGAGGAGAACAGGCAACTCCAGAGGGACGGACAGGAGGAGGTGTGCTTTCCCACAGCCCACAGGAGGGGACGCCGAGGAAAAGCAGTGGGCCCCGGGACCTCCTCCAGCTCTGGCACTCGTCCCCACACATCGCAGGAACAGGACCCACGGTAAAAGTGAGTGGGCGTTCCCCATGGGTCATCATGGTCTATGAGGGGCCGCGCAGAAGCACCAATGAGAGGCTGCCAGCCAGCACCCCAGGATGAGGAGGGGGAAGGGCGGCATGGAAGCACGGGCACTTGGGCCAGCCTTTGCCCAGCCCCAGGCTACTGCCCTCCCAGCAAAGGACAACGGCCACTGCAGCAGGAGCTCGATGCTATGTACAGGGGCTTCTGGGACCTTGAAGGATAGCCCTGAGGACCACCAAATTTCCTGTTCTTACAGCCATGGCTCCCAACCCTCAGCCCATTGATCCACATCACCCCACAGTGACATTTCCCTCGTCCCCTGGAAAAGAAGGATGACACAGTGAGGCGTTCCCGAGGCTGGCTCTGTACTTTAAAAGACTGTCCTCTATTGGAGCATGTGGCCTTCCTGGTTCTTTGAAGTTTCATTTCTTTCAGGAATTACTGGTGATAAAAGCTGGATGCTCTGTTTTTTCTTCACTCTTGTCCTTTTGTTTTAAGTATTCCTATTTGACCAAAATGTCAATGTTGTCACTCTTCCTTTGTTGAGCCACCTGTAACAACTGGATCAGGACAAAGCACGTGCTGTCCCCTTTCCTCCCTCCACAGTCACTCTGGTCACTGCCTGGCAAACCTCTTCCTGTCCCTGCAGAAAGGATGGCAGGAAGCTTCCACTGGGACAGAACAGGAGGGGCGCTGGCAGCGCAGTATTCCCAGGTGCTTGTTGGAAATGCAGAGCCTCAGGCTGCCCTTGGTGAATCAGAATCCACGTTTTAGCAAGACCCCTAGGTAATTCGTATGTACACAGAAGTTTAAGAAGTGCTGGGCCAGACTTTATCCAAGGACTTTTACTTGATAATTACACCACCATAGGGCCCCCAAGCATGGGCACTTGTCCCCCAAATTTTAGCACAAGACCACACTTCCCTCAGAATTCCTCACAACACAGGAGGTCTACACTACTCTCTTAGCCTTTCGTAACTCACACCTTGACTTCCATTCAACAGTGACAGCCAACAGTCTCAAAGCTGGCACCATGTACCAGCTTCCCTGCTGGTGGTCACGTCATCTCCAGAGTCCCCACAGACCCATCTCCTCTCCTTCATGAACCCTTTGCCTAATTGTTCCGCCCGTCCTGTCTACACAGCACATGTAACATTCCTCTTCATACCTTCTAGAGCACCATGGAGCTTCCTTAGACTTTAGGGCCCTCTGTCTCTGTGTCTACATTTCACGTGCTGCCCTCCCCTCCTCTAAACTACAAGCCCCTTGAGTGTGTGTGGGGACTGGACCCACCCTCTGTCCATGACCCCACCCCTCAATCTTCCATTGGCATTTCCTCCAGGTGGGGGCTTCGAACTCTGCGTTGTGCACTGTCTCTCAAATCTCCCTCGCTTGTCTACCACTCCTAAGGACTTTTCTGTAATAGAACCACTTGATCTAAAATGAATATAGTTTTAATGTTTTATTAAGTTTTGGAAACATAATATTTTTCTAATCAAAAATTAAAGAAACATATTCCTAATCTAAACAGTCTTTATGTAATAGTTTGCTGTAATAGAACCACTTGATCTAAAATGAATATAGTTTTAATGTTTTATTAAGTTTTGGAAACATAATATTTTTTCTAATCAAAAATTAAAGAAACATATTCCTAATCTAAACAGTCTTTATGTAATAGTTTGTTCACCTCCCAGCACCGCATACACTGCCAGGAAATCAGTATCTGAACGGGCTGATCAGAAAGTGGGTGGAACACGCCCACCTGCAGGCCAGACTTTGACTCACCGCCTGGGGTTGGTAAATCCCGCACGAGCGTTTCTCCTTTCCCTTGGCCACATGAAGCACTTGGTCTACAGCCACAGCCACGGGCATCACTTGCAGCTCTGTCCTGGGCAGCCGGAGTGCTTACTCCAAATGACTTTCTATCAGTCATGGCATGAAGACTGAAGCCCACTGTGGCTGCCTTGACAAGCGAGACACTCATTCAGTGTCACCCACTGGGATTGTTTTGAGGACAATTATGGGATTAAGAGGATTTTTTTTTCCTTTTTGTGTTTTAAAGAGTCCACACAGAACCAAAAGAACTAATCAATCTCTGATTCTAGATTTGCAGGCAACTCTGTTTATTCTGCTCTATTTTCTGACATGGAGCAGAAGACTGAGCCTCCGGATCTGTTCGGGACAGGCACGTAGCCCACATCCCCCTGGAATCCCTCTCAGCAAAGACCACAGAGGCTCACGAACTGTACGGAGGTCCAGTGAACATGGGGAACTAACTACAACTCTCTGCACTAACAATGAGGCAGGGCACATGGACCAGAGAGAGGAGTCCAGCCCCCAGGCACTTGCTCACTTCTTGAAGAATGGGGCATAAGCTCACTTCTAAGCCGTTCACTGCAGAGAAATGACATTTGTGTTGTGGTGTGACAGTAGCAAACACCAACAATGACAACAAGACCTAACACTTCATAGGCCTTCCAGACCCAGGAATGGTTATAAGTGCTTTGCTAATAAATAACTTCCGTAGGTTGGTGCTATGATGACACTCACTTTATAGATGAGAAAACTGAAGAGAGAGGAGTCCAGCCCCCAGGCACTTGCTCACTTCTTGAAGAATGGGGCATAAGCTCACTTCTAAGCCGTTCAATGCAGAGAAATGACATTTGTGTTGTGGTGTGACAGTAGCAAACACCAACAATGACAACAAGACCTAACACCTCATAGGCCTTCCAGACCCAGGAATGGTTATAAGCGCTTTGTTAATAAATAACTTCCGTAGGTTGGTGCTATGATGACACTCACTTTATAGATGAGAAAACTGNTAATAAATAACTTCCGTAGGTTGGTGCTATGATGACACTCACTTTATAGATGAGAAAACTGAGGCACAGAAAGGAGCACCAGCGTGACCCAGGTCACCCATCTAGTAAGTGGTATGGCTGGACTTGAACCCAGGCAGTGGCTGCTGCAGTCCAACCTCCACATCCCACACCTCTGCAGTGGTGCCAGCTGCAACAGCTAGAGTTTACCCAGGGCTTACTAAGTGCCAAGCCCTAAGTGCTTCCCCATAGGCTGTCTCAGCTAGCACCACAAAACCCTTGTGAACCAAGAACCAGCATCAATAGGTAATAACTAAAGAAACCCAAGGCTGGAGAGGTAACTTCTCCAAGGTAACAGGGCTACTTGAAAATATACACGTCGCTGACCGGTGCTGAGCAGGAGGAACAGGACGGATGGGGTCTCTTCCTTCCCGGAGCTCATAATTGGGGTGGGGATGCAAGGAGAGGGAAATAGTAAACAATCTCTCGAAGTATGGATGAAATACAATGCAAGGAGTATAATGGGAGAAAAGGAACAGAATGTCTGGACAGAAGATCCATGAGCTTTAAGACAAGGAGAGGGAATGGAAGAGGGCCCCCGAGGCAGGGTCTGACCTCAGAATCCAAGGAGGAGGTGCTCCATGAACATGAGGTGGCTGACTGCATAGACACTGCTGCAGGCACAGCCAGGAAAACCACCTCAGAGCAAAGGCCAGGCGTTTGCCTTCCAAAGCTCAGCTGAGTGACTATGATGGGCAACTCTCATTTGGGCCTGCTCACCATTATCACCCTGCACCTGGCAGCACCCTGCTTTCCTGTGGAGACCCCCCTCAAGCCATGTGCTTGAATGGAGCTGACCTACCTGGATAACCAGGGACAGGCATGCAACCCATCCAGCCAATCAGAATCATTCATTCTCACTCTCCACTTAATGATTGGTCAGGTCTGGACACATGACCTGGCAAGGGGAATCAGCATCCATCCTGCAGGGTTTATTCCCTTCTGGAGAGATTGCTAAGCTTTAAAGGGGTTATCAGCTAGATCTATGAAGAGCCGTCAAGGACTGACAGCCTGCCTTTGAGAAAGGAATCCAGTACAGAGAGGTGAAGGAGGTAAGCTCCCAATGACAGTGTTTGAACACTTGGGTCCCACCATGCTGGAACCACACGGAGCATTACATCAATGTACATCTGCTGCTCGTACCAATATACTCCCTTTCCAGGGTAAGGCAACTTGAACTGGGTTGTCTGTCACTTGCAACTGAAACCGGACTGATCCAGCTTTGTGGGGAGGTGCTGGGAACCAGAACCTGGATGGTAGCAGGGCCACAGGTCACGGTGTCCAGGATGAGGAGTCCCTGAGCATGTCTGCATTTAGGGGAGGAGGGAGAAAGGAAGCCTGAGATGCTAATGGGGGTGAAAGGTCCAGGGGGAGCAGGGAGGTGGTGCTGGAAGGAGATGGGCTCCATCTTCCCTTGGAGGGATGGGAGTGGAGGCCATTGTTAGGGGTTGAATTGTGCTCCCCCATTCATATATGTAAGTGCTAACCCCCAGTGCCTCAGAGTGTGACCTTATTTGGAAATAGGATAGATACAGGGGTAATCGAGTTAAAGAGAGGTCATTAAAGTGATTTCTAATCCAATATGACTGGACACAGAGACAGATGTGCATAGACAAAAGACAGTGGGACCAGGTGCAGGGAGAAGGCGGCCATCTATGGGCCAGGACTGCGGCCTGAGCAGATCCTTCCCTCGCAGCCCTCCAAAGGAGCCCACCCTGACAGCCCTGAT
>NW_007741759.1:10349-12168 GCF_000696425.1 Galeopterus variegatus | reverse complement strand
CATATATGTAAGTGCTAACCCCCAGTGCCTCAGAGTGTGACCTTATTTGGAAATAGGATAGTTACAGGGGTAATCGAGTTAAAGAGAGGTCATTAAAGTGATTTCTAATCCAATATGACTGGACACAGAGACAGATGTGCATAGACGAAAGACAGTGGGACCAGGTGCAGGGAGAAGGCGGCCATCTACGGGCCAGGACCGCGGCCTGAGCAGATCCTTCCCTCGCAGCCCTCCAAAGGAGCCCACCCTGACAGCCCTGATCTCACACTTCTGGCCTCCAGAACTGACAGAGAATAAATTTCTACTGTTTAAGACCCAGTCTGTGGTATTTTGTTACAGCTGCCCTAGGAGATAACACAGTCACAGGAGCGGACAGGGATAAGGAGGAAGATGAGCCTCCCACCCAGCCGGGCCTTTCCTAGGAAGAAGGTGGGCAGGAGCCCTGACCTGAGTGGGGACCAGGGAAGCAGAGGCTTGGGGACTGGGGGCAGGTCACCTCTGCCCCTGGAGCATGACAGGGTACGACACAGAGAAAAGCAGCCAGTGGGAAGCCGCGGCATCCACATCTACCATGCATCGCCAGTGTCTGCTCAGCAGACAGAAAGGCCAGTGTCTTTTTATTTAAAAGTGAAGTCTCAGCCAATTGTGATGAATCTATATGTGTGATAAAACTTCATACCACTATACATCAACAACAACAACAAAAAAGTGTATGTAAAAGCTGGTGAGGTCCAAGGCCTCTGGTCCAGCCAACAGTATCGCACCTGGTCGGCAGCTTCCAGGTGTCGCTCGGTCTACTGTGGAAGGTAGATGCGACCATCGAGGGAAGACAGGAAACTCTCTGTGCTGTTTTCACAACTTCTATGTGAGTCTAAATTACTCCAAAGTAAAATGTTCAGAAAATGTAAAAAGTGTTTAAAAAACACAGAGCTGCCACCGTTGCTGTCCATCCTGGCTCAGGGCTCTGCTTTCCTTAGTCTCATTAACATGTTCTCCAGGTTCTTGTGAATCCAGCCTCATTTTGGCCCATTTGAATATGACTTGGGAATCTTCCAGGACACATTCACCCATAGGCAGGTCTTGAGGCTTCCTAGGAGTCAGAAGAAAATGAACCAACCTTCTCGTCTGCTTTGTGTTTCTTTGAGTTTTTGTTAATTTTGTCAAACCCGGGGAGAGAACAGGGCTAGTCTTTCTCCTTGGGAGCTAGAGACAGCCCCTGCACGTGGCCCCCACTCGCAGCCGCAGCTCCGAGGGCCAAAGGCTCATTCACGCACAGGCACCCAGAAGCTCATCTGTGGAGACGGGGCGCAGGGTTCGCTCTCTGTGAAATGCCTAATTTTAGTCTCTAGCCATTATTTGCTCTTCCACAGAGTCCCCTGGTCCATCTCAATGGCAAGCCTTGTCCACCAGGAGAACAAAGCCGCCTTTGCCAGGGGAGCCCAGAGGAGGGGTGCTGCAGCTGAGATGGGGGCGTTCCCACCGCTGTGACTGGCCCCATTCTTCCCCAGGACACTGGGGGCCAACCCTGCCAAGGAACGCGAACAGCTCGGAACTCCTAAGTGCCTCTCTCTCCTGGCAAGTGGAGAGTGTAAATAAATCTTGGGAGGAGGAAATGGGAAAGAAACACAGTCCCCAGAGAACAGTGTTGTGAAGTGGTCACAAGAGTTTGAAACTTCTAAGCTGATGCCTTAAGAGGTAGGGACCCCCCTGTCATTTGGGGCATTCAAGCAGGGGTCAGACTCTAATTGGGCAGGGATGCACTGCATGGATGGATGGATGGATGGATGGATGGATGGATGGATGGATGGATGGATGGATG
>NW_007741759.1:0-10033 GCF_000696425.1 Galeopterus variegatus | reverse complement strand
TGATTGATTGATAGATGTTAGACAGAAGATAAATAGAGGATGGTTTGATAGATACATAGGTGATAGGAGATGGATAGATTGATAATGACAGATAGATTGATTGGTTGATAGATGACAGATGACAGAGAAGATAGTGATGGATTGATAGACAGATGATAGATAGGAGATGGACAGATGAAAGAGACAGATGATAGATGATACATAGATTGATTGATAAGATAGATGAATAGATAGATGGATGGACAGACAGAATCTTCTTAAACAGGAGGGCACAGCTGAAACACAGACACTGGTGGGGACCCTGACCTAATCAATGTTATCTAGCCCCAAATATCTTTCTATATCCTATCTACACACCTCTCCCTAACTCCACATACCACTTCCACTTGGGGATCTGATGGGTCGCTCAGAGAGAATCTGTCCAAAACTGAGCAGAGTAATAAATTGCCCAGACCCCAACCCACTCGTCTCAGTGGCTTCCCTGTTGCTGCCCGGGACAATTTCATTCTTCCAACTGCTCGGGCCAAGATCCTGGGAGTCATCTGTGACGCCTCTCAGCACACACCTCTGTCCCTCTCTCAGCCCACACAACTATCCCTCATGCTACCTTCGACACACACCCAGAATGTGGCCATTCTCACCATGCCCAGATCTACCACCATCATGATTTTATTTCTACTGAGAGCAGAGCTGGAGGTAGGCTTAGGTGCAGGCAGTTTCTTTGGAAGATGAACTCAGGAAGCAGGATTAAAGAGCAGGGAGAGAGAAGGAGGGAATATGGGCAACCTACACACAGGAGCTTCTCAAGGTCACGGTGTAGGCAGCAGGGGGTTCATTAGTAGGAGCTGCAAGAATTGCCCACCTGAAGGACAGAGACTGGACATTTACCCTCATCCAATCAGCTAGGACTGTCCCTGGGGCACTAACTCCCTGATGATCTGGATGCACTTCTGCTGCATGGGAAAAGGTCCTGGGGCACCCGGCTTGAGCCTGAGATGAAGCTGGCAGTGGTGCACTGGTAGCTGCTTTTATGGTAGAAGGAAGCTGATATGTACATCTGCCAGTTTCCATGGTGTAAATACTTCCCACCATGGCTGGTTTCAAGCTACTAGTGTGATATCCACAGTTCGCAGCACTCCTGAAAATACCACCACTGGCTCCAGCACTGGGCTTGTCACCTGCCACACTGGCTAAGTGGGAACCACAGGTGAAGATGAGGCAGAGGGGGTCCAAGGGGAGGGGATGTAGGTACTGGAGACATCCGCTAAGAAAAGCTTGCTCCGAGCCAGCACAGTCTCTAGCTACTGACCTCCCACTCCTGCTTTGCCCAACACAGTCTAACCTCATGCTGCAGCTGGACTGGTTCCCTTCAAAGGGTTGGCTCTGCAAACAAAGCCCAAGTCCCCACCCGGCCTGGGCACTTCCCCAAGACCCTAAGCCCTGGCCACATCTTGGCCACATTGGCTTCAATACTCCCAGGCCCCCATCACTCACTACACTTCAGCCTCATGGCCTCCTGGTTCCTCCAACGCCCAGCACACACCTGCCTCTGGGCCTTTGCGCTCACTGTTCTCTCTGCCTGCAGTGCTATCCCCAAGGTGTTCACAAGCCTGCCCCCCTCACTCTGCCTGGTCTCTGTGCAGATGCCCTCTCTGGCCATCTGTCACAGAGACTCACCTCCCTACCTCCTTCTCCCCTCAACCTTGCTTTATCGCCACTCCAGGCATGTATGACTGCCTAGAGTCATATCATACATCTGTTTCTATCTTGTCTGTTTCCCCTCATCCCATTAGACTGTCCACTCCATGAAGGCAGGGATGTCATAGTCTTACTGCTACATGTCGGCTCCAAAAACAGTGGCATGCAAATAATAGGTGACCAATAAATATTTGTCAGATGGCTGGTAGTCGCAAATTCCAGAGGGAGAGTTTGGATTGATTTCATTTTTATGTATTTATTTATTTTAGTGGCCAGAGGTACTGGGAACCGAACGCTTGACCTTGGTGTTATAAGGCTGTTCTCTAACTTGGCTAACTGGCTAGCCCCTAATTTCATTTTTAAACTCTATGAAGGGGATTGCAAAGAACACTCCAAGCTTAGAATTCCTGGGCTGGACACCCTTGAGAATCTGCTCCAGCCTGGTACCCCATGATGGACTGGCCTCTCCCCAGCACAGCATAAGCACTAAGATCTCCCACAGATATAAATCTCCACATCCATCACTGCAGACTGGGAGGTGTAAGGTCACAGATGTAACAGGTACACTCTCCAGACTCCATACAGACCCAAAACCAGCCAGAGACAAACAGAGAATCCTCATCAAAAAGTCAGCCCCTGCCCAAGAGCTCTCAGCAAAGGACCACAGTGTAAGAAGGGCAGAAGACAGCCCAGGAGAGAAGGGCCTCATAGAGAAAACCTGCACACATCCAAGAGCAGTGATGTGCCCATTCTAATTTGGGCTCAGATGGGAAATTAGAGTTGGGCAAGGTCATAAGGAAGAGAAGAGGCCCCGATAGCGAGGAGGACGTCAGCATATTCCTCCCTCACAGCCATGAAATTCTACAAGCAATTTCTCTTAATTTTAACATCAGCTTTGGGCGAGGGCCATGAATAGAATTCTAAATATACTCCAGAGCAGAATTAAGTGGGATCTTCCAGTTTCTGAAAGCGACTCATGGAGAACGCATCAACTGGGATGAGAATGTGACGTCGGCCACCACAGGTCACCTTGCTGAGCGCCCTCCTGACGGACCAGCCGTGGCCGGAGCCATCTCCACTCACTCCTTCAAGCCCCAGCAGCCACGTGCGAGTTCCCTAACAAACAGGAAGGTAGACGGGCCCTGCCCCAGGGTCACCTAGGGCCTCACAGATGACATCAGATTCCAGAATGAGTGCAGGACAGAGCTATTTTCCACAATGCAAGACCCCGCAAGAACAAGGGGACTTAAAACAAAGTTCTGAATTGAAGCACAATCTAGAAAAATCCCCATCAGTCTTCCCAAAACTGTTGGGGTCACCAAGAAGACCAAGCAAAGCCTGAGAAAGTGTCACAGCAAGAGGAGCCTGAGGACACATGATAACTGAATGTCACGTGAGATCCTAATGGGATCCTGGGACAGATGAAGGACACTAGGGAAAAACTAAGGACATCTGAATAAAGTGTTAATAATTATGTTTTGATAGTGGCTTATCAGTAGTGACAAATGTACCACAACAATGTAAGATGTTCATTACAGGGGAACCAGGGTGCAGGGTATAGGGGAGTCTGTACTATTTTCACAATTTTTCTGTAAAATTAAAACTGTTTGAAAATTAAAAGTTTATTTTTTTAAAAGTCCTCTCTTCTTTCCATCTAACAGAGGGGCTCTCACGGGTCAACTCTAGTGCCTGGCCTGTGTTCTTCAGCTGGGGCCAGAGGATGGAGCCTGAGGTACCCTGAGACTCTCACGGAGCGCCAAGGGGCTGCCACAATGGGACCCGCCTGCACACAGGGCTGTTGGGAAGCGTTTCCTGCAGACTAGGAGGGAGCAACGTGGAGAGAGAATGAGGACGGAGACGTTTCTCATCTCCAGAGCCGGGTCTCCAGGAAGTCCTAGGACCAGCAGCACCTGACACCTTGCAGGAAATGCATGTTCTCAGGCCTTGTGACAGCTGTACCAAACCAGAAATTCTGGGAAGGGGGCCCAGCACACTGCGTAGACAAGCCCTCCAGGCAACTCGCACACACTGAAGCTGGAGACTGTTCACTGCTGTAGAAGATCGCTTGGAAGGCAAAGACCCCACCAGGGAGTGCTGGCACGGGACGGCTGCCAGTGGATCCACCAGTGGATTTGAGGAAGCAGCCGAGAAGGGCTGGCCCGTACTGTCCTCAGCTGGAAAGTTGTGGACCTATGGATCCAGATATCCAACCCCCAGCGAAAGCACCAGAAGATAGTCAGTTCTAACTAACTTCCAAGCCCAGACAGAAGCCACGCTCCAGCAATGCCACCCCAGCCCTTTCCTCTCCTGTGTCCCCACCCTCCAGCTAGTGAATGCAGGAGGCCAAGGGGGACAAAGAGCAGACACCACCACACTCCACACCAAGGCAGGGGCACCAGTGACAGCACACGAAGGGACTGGAAGATTGAATCATCAGCATCATGGCCTAAACACTAATGTCTGAAGAGCCCTCTTTCCTGAGAGGGAACAGAAAAGTCATAGGGCCTGCCCTGAAAAGCAGACCGGGGGACAGTGGGAGACAAAATGTAAGCCGCGGTTGGTATTTTTGCTATGTTTCAATGTGTGTGTTCACATGGACCGGTTTGCATTTGTATCAGTTGCCTGTTTCTGCATAACAAGCCACCCCATAACACAGTGGCCTAAAATGATAATGATTTTACTGCTCACGTGCTGGGGGCCAGAAATCTCAGCAAGGCTCATCCGCTCCACCTGGGAGGGCTGGGTCGGTCACTCACGCAGCTGCGCTTGGCTGGAAACCTGGCCAGGGCCACAAACATCCGGCTGGGCCCCTCTCACTTGTCCCCGGTCGGTACTGGCCTTCGGCCGGGCACCTCACTTCCCCCAGCAGGATGGCTCAGGCCACTTTACACGCATCACAATGTCCCCCAGAGGGCTGAGATAGGCTGCAGAGCTCTTAGGTCTGGGCCCAGATGTCACACTGTGCCACGTTTGCTGCATTTTATTGGTCAAAGCAAGTCACAAGGGGATGCCAGGTGACAGGAGGCAGCCTCCGCCTATTGAGAGGAGGAATGGCAAAGTCACACTGCAAAGGGCAGGTGGGGTTACAGTTGATGGCTGTGCCCACCTTAGGGAACAACTAGTACTGAGTTATTGTCCCCTTTTTATAGGTGGAAGAGGGCACAGAGGCCCCACTTTGTATGTCAATGTGATTTATTTCTTCTCTAGTCCAAGTACCCGGCTCATCTACCCTGTTCTTAATTATCATCTTCCCTTAAGGTCTCTTAAGACAGAAATCTTTATCTTCTCCTTCCCCCAAACCTGGCTCTCCTCCAGTCCTCCCCATTGAGCTGCACACGTCCCACACGTGGGGGTCATTGTCATCCACCCACCATACAAACACTCAGTGCCTGTCCTGTGCATCCTAGTTCCTAACACCAGCAGCCTACACCTGCTCCTTTGCTACTCCCTCTGCCCTCTGGTCCCTCTCTTCTCTCTGCAACAGGCCCACCCCCTCCACACCCCCCATTTGTCTTCAGAGCAGCATCAGGCTGACCTTCCCCAGTCCCAGAGAAACTGTCCTACAAACTCCAGAGGCTCTGCATTGCTCACAGGATAAAGACCAAACTGTCAGCGTGGTCTTCACTGCCCTGCATGGGCTGGCTGTCCACCTCCCCAGCCCCATTGCCAGCTGTCTGGCCCAAACACAGTGACAATCCCTCTCCCACCACAGGGCCATCACACGCACTATTCCCTCTGTCTGGAATAGTCATTACTGTCCCCCACCCTCTTCACCTGGTTCACTCCAGGGGACAGAGTATGCTTTTGTGTGTTAAAAAAAAACAAGAGAGGAAGAATATAATGCACAGAAATTTTCTGAGAGCACATACAAGAAAGTCTTCAGTGGCTGTCTCTGGAACGAGAGACGAGCACAGGCAGAGACCTGGTTTTCACTGACGGTAAAGACAGGTGATATTTACTGAACGCAACCATGAGATAGGCACTTACAGATTATATCTCACAATAACCTCAAATAACACATGGTGTTGATGCTATCATAATTCCCATTTTATAGATGAGAAAACTGAGGCCAATAAAGGAGAAACAGACCACTGGCAAGTAAAAGAACAGACTGAACCCAGGCCTAATCTAAACCGAGAGACACACCTGTCCCTATAACACCCTGTCTCCTGCCACCAGAGAATTTTTCAACAACTGCATGTACTATTTTTCCAGTTTCAAAAAGCCTGCTTATTTTTAAAAAGAATGAGGTCTCCCACCTCCCACAAGGAGCATTTACTTTTCCTCCCCTGCTTATATTTCCAAGAGGCAGGGAGTATCTTCGAAGACTACACATCATAGAGGATCCATGGTTCTGAGAGTCTGCTAAAGATTTGCTTTTTTGGTCAAAGCTGCTGTAAAATTAGCATCCATGTAGACGCCCTACTCAAAATACACTAAATGACGGGATTATACTTTAGCCCAACAGTTCTCCTTCGACAGGGTAAGCCCAGACACTTTCAACAGCAGTTCATGGCTTTCAAGAGGCATGTACATCTCCTGGGGGGGTACCAGGAATATCTCTGCACTGGCTGCTCTGGGCATCCTCCGCCCCAACAGCCCAGGCCAGGAGACGTCTCTGACCTTGGCTTTCCCTTTGTCCCCAGTGTGCTGCTGGAAGGTTAAGGGGTACACCAGGCCTTTCTGTGTGCACCAAGACAGAGCAGCCTCCTGGTCATACTCGCAGCCCAGTGCAAACCAGGAGAAGGTGGTTGTGCCTTTGTGGCCAACACTTTCTGCTCTACTAACTGACATTTAGGGGGCATTTACCTGTAAGTAAATTATAGTTAAGTTACTGTAATTTTAAATTACTGCAAAGGTCCCACGCCTTTTAGGTAGGAACTATCATTGTCCCCAGTTCATAAAGGAAGAAACTGAGGCACAGCCTGATGAAGGGACTTGCCAAGGTCGGCCAGGTGCCATCCGTAAGGCTGAAGTGCGATCAAGACCAGCAGGCCAGCTCCTGGGCACTCAGCACACAGGCTCCAGCACTCTGCAGGAGGGACAGGCCATGGACCCTGACCCGGGGTCCCTTTCCATCTGTGGCCTTTAAAAAAGATGAGGAGAAGGTATATCAGTGCACACACACACCGCATGCACACATGTGCACACACATACATGTGCACAAATGATGACTCATTCTCCCAAAGACTTGACAAAAATAAGCAGAAAAAGCTATAATGAAGGTTATCGCCTGAAAGACAGATGGTGAAGCTGACCTTAAAAGATCTGCTTGTGAGTCTCAGATGCTGTGCCATCCCCCATTAGCCACCTCTTCTCTTTAGGAAGGAAGGAGGGAGGGGACCAGGAAGAAGAGGATGAAGGAGGGAGGGGACAGAGGGAAGGAAGAAAGGAAAAGTCAGGAAGGGAGGGAAGGGGAGGGGAAAAGAAAAAACAAAGTCCCTGGGTTTCTGTAAAAGAGACCACATGCTTTTGTCCTCCAAGACCCCCGACCTAGTTTCCAGCTGGTACACAGTTCATGGCAGAGGTGGCTCCTGCAGCACTATACCACTGAGGCAGGCAGGAAGGCCAGAGCCTACCTGAGAAAGGCCACCGTGCGAGATGTGAAGGATTCTGAACACGCCTTCCTAGACTATGCATTCCCTCACCGGAGTCACAGCCCTGTGAGCCTGGAACATCTTTGGTGCCAGCAAGCAGGAGTCGGAAGATCATGGGGACATATCCAGCGGTATAGGAGCCAACTTGAAGGAGCTCCCTATGGCCATGTCTGGGACAGTTTGAGCAACAAAAGAGTGACAGCAATGGGCCATGGTCTGTAGAATAAAATAAATATGTAGGAGTCCATACTGCTATAAGTAGATGGTTAAATAAATACATACGAAAGTAGGGCAAATTTTCCTTATAGTGGAATTCCAACTAATAAATGTGGGAGGAATGAGGGAAACAGAAAACCACCATTCAACAAGCACCACAGTCATAGCTGTTGCCATAAGAATCACTAGTGCTGGCGAAGGTGTCACAGAGAGAGTTTGCAGTCTTGAAGGATCTCCCGACAAAATACTAACTAGTTACAAAAAAGAAAAAATTACTAACTTCAATGTGAAAACAACTAGCCTACTGATCAAAGTCCCAGGAATGGGACAATTGACATTGTGGGCCTCCTAACACGATGCCCTGGGAAAGACACATTGCTTCTGTGGGATTCTTGCCAAAAATGCATAAGCTAAATTTAATCAGGAGGACCCATCAGACAATCCCTTGTTTAGGGGCAGTTTACAAAATACCTAACAGTGTTCTTCCAAAGCATCAGGCTATGACAGACAGACTAAGAAACTGTCCCAAATTGGTGGACACCAAGGAGATGGGATGGTTTTGCAACATGAGATCCTGGTTTGATCCTGAGCCAGAAAAGGACATTAGCGGGAAAATGGACAAAATTCTGATTAGTTCTGTAGATCAGTCAACAGTACCAGTGTTAACTTCTTAGTTTTGACAATTTACTATGCTTATCTATAAGATGTTATCTGAGGAACATGGGGAACGGTACACAGGATTTATTTTTACCATTTTTGCAATTTTTTTTAGATTCCCGAAATATTTCAAAATTAAAAGTTAAAAAAAAAAATGTTTTAAAGGAAACAAATACACATAAAAGAGTAGATTTGGGGCATTTGAGAGCCATAACAGTGGAGCCACTAAGTTAGAATGGAAATGCAGACGTGGCACAAAAGGGGGGCAGGTGAGTGCAAATTGCTGGCAAGGGGTTCTGGAGCGGCTCCCCATGAGCTGGCAGAGACGCAGGTCTGTGTGCCAATGGGGAGGTAGCAATGATCGCAACAGCCCCACACATCCCCACAACACACTTCACAACCCCATACAGCCCCACACCCACCCCACACCACCCCACACAGCCCCATGCCACCCCGTCTGCAGCCTCAGGACCAGGCAACAGCCAGCCCATGTCACAGACCCAGAGGTGGAGGCAGCATAAGGCGGGGGCCTCAGAGTCTGGAAATGTGTCCATGACATCATCAGCTGTGTGGGGGGTGGTGACAAGCCCCATCACCTCTCTGAGCCCCCAGCTCTCATCTGTAAAGTGAAAGCAGTAGCATTCTCTCCACATATTCATTTTCTACTGCTGCACAACACAAACCATAAACTTAGCACCTCAAAGTAACGCCTGTTCACGAGCTCGTAGTTCTGTCGTCAGAGGTGTGGGCACAGCAGAGCTGGCTCCTGTCCTCGGGGTCTCAAAGGCTGAAATCAAGGTATCAGCTGGGCTACATTCTCATCCAGAGCTCTAGGAAGAATCTATGTCCAAACTCATGCAGGTTGTTGGCAAAATTCAGTTCCCTACAGCTATGGAACTGAGGTCCCCGTTTCCCTGTTGAATGTCAGCGGGGGCCACTGTCAGCTCCTAGAGATCATCCCCAGGTCCTTGCCACCCACATCCCATGCCTCCTACTCCCAACCTCCAGGAAGAACTGTGTCCCTTTCTTAAAGTCTTCTGTACCCTCTAAGATATCCTAGTCCAGGAAAGAACTCCCACACTCAGGGGAGGGGATCACACAGGTCACGGGTCGCTGAGGGTGTAATGACTCCGCACTCCCCCACAGTGGGAGGTGCACATAGTAAGCATGCGATGAGCAGCCACTACCACCACCCGCCCCATCATTCCAGGGAAAGAAACTTTCTCCAAGGAATCCACGTCCAACCCCCACCTTCCAGCTTCTCACATTTAAAGAAGAAACGAGAAAGCACGGTCTATTCTAGGGCACCCCTGGCAATCATTCCAAATGTCATGAACTACCCCAGACTCTCTCCAAACAGGTCCAGACTCTCGTCTTGTGCTCAGGATGAGACAGCCACCACTCATGCCACCCTCCAGGCACTGCCATCACCCCCCATTTGTCCTGGGCAGAGCCCTTGGCATCACACTGAGTGCCCAGACACCACATGGGTGCCCCATGACACATGCGCTTCCTCCCTCCTGCCCTTCCCTCCAAGCTGAGATGGAGCCCCTCCCCTTCACAAACCCTCCTCAAGTTCTGCAGACCCAGCCCCTTTCTGAATGAGCTCTGTACTCCTTGGCCCAGCCACCACCCTCTATGGTCTGTCATGCCTTCCTTGATGATCTCCTGGCTCACTCTGCTGTCTCCCAGAACCCACATACCACCCTGGTGTGGCCAGCTTGAGCGATGTCTTGGGAATGCACCCAATCATGCTGTTACACTCAATGCACACAGTCTCATCCCTCTTTCTGGGCTTCCCATGGTCTCCTTCGGTGCAGACAAGCTTCTCCCCCATCCAGGAGCCCCTTCCCAGGGGCTCCATC
>NW_007741758.1:23402-24058 GCF_000696425.1 Galeopterus variegatus | reverse complement strand
TATAGTCCCCATTTCTCTTTAACTTGATAAATTTTATTAGTAATTTATATCTTTTGAAACAGGTCTGCTGGTAACAATTATTTCTTAGTTTTCCTTCATGTTAGAATATCTTTATTTCTCCTTAATTTCTGAAAGACATTTTTGTCTGGAAATGAACTACTGAGTTGACAGTTCTTTTCTTTCAGTGCTTTAATAATATTGTTTCAGTGTCTTCTGCCATCTAAGGATTCTATGAGAAATCTGCAATCACCTGAATCATTGTTCTCCTAAATGTGATGTGTCATTTTTCTGTCGCTGTTTTCAAGTTTTTTTCCCCTTTGGTTTTCACTAGTTAGATTATGTATTCTTTGCAATTATCTTGTTTGTAGTTTTCTGAGCTTTCAAATTCCATAAGCTTATATCTTTTGTTAGATATGGGAAGTTTCTAGCCATTATTTATTCAAATGTTTTTCTAAATGATACTTTCTCCTCACCTTCTTGAAATCCAATGACCTGAAATGTTAGACCTTTTGGTATTGTCTTACAAGCCCTTGAGGCTTGGTTCCATTTTTACAATTTTTTCTCCCTATTGTTTAGATGGGAAATTTTCTATATTAATATAAATTAACTAATAGAAGTTAATAGAAATTAATTAGTACCTTCAATTTTATTGACTA
>NW_007741758.1:20402-21989 GCF_000696425.1 Galeopterus variegatus | reverse complement strand
TACATAAAATGTAATGTCATAGCATTTATCTTTACATCTTTTTTAAAGTTTTGAAATACAATCCACATATACAAAAAGTATCAAATAGAAAGGTATACAGCTCAGATTTATCACAAAGTAAAAGTCTGTAATGACCATACAGGTTAAGATATAGAATATCATCAGAACTCACAAATTGCCACTCATGTGCTGTCCCAAGCACTATACTTTTCCCTTCCAGGATAGTCACTATTCTAAATTTTATAATAATGACTTCCTTGCTTTTAGTTTTACTATGTCTTTCCATTTGAGACGCTATTTTTTTTTTCCTTATTTATGTTTTCCATTTTCTTCTTCAATTATTTGTATCTGTTAAACACATTTTATGTTCTGTAAATTCCAATAATTGAAGTCCTTGCAGGAATGATTCTGGTCTTTGTAAGTTTTGCTGACTCCTATGGCACCTTGTTTCTTCATATGTTTTGCCATTTTTGAATGTGAGCTCAATTGTGTCAGAGCATTATTTGTGGAAAATTTTCAAAGCCTGACTTTAGGGTTTATTCCTCCAGAGGAGATTTGTGCTTGCTTCTGCTTGGTGCTCAGCTTAATGTTTTTTGGAACTACATAAGAACTGTAAATTTGGGCTCCAAAGTGCATGTGAGTTGACTTTTGTTCACAAATTCTAAAGAGACAATTTTTCTTCCCCTCTAAAAATTAAGGCTGAGATAGACTTAACTATGCTGAAAACTCTTCGAAGGTCCTTTCTTTATGCAAAAAATTATTATCAGATGTCCTACTTCACTCAGGATCAAGGTTTTGTCTTCTAGTACCATAGGTTTGGGTATCTGAAATCAGCACATGTCCTGTAGGCAGCTGAGTCTGGAATTTGCTTGTGCCTCTGGATTAGTACTCCAGAACATTCTCCTTCCTGCCAGGATTTTCCTTACTTCCATATTAGCCCAGCAATATATTTAAAAGAAGGTTTAAAATTTGGGGGTTAGAGCATGGTGTTATAACACCAAGATCAAAGGTTCAGGTCCCTGTATTGGCCAGATACCACCCCCCAAAAAAGCATCTGAGCTTTTTTTTAATAAGAAAGCTTCATGAAATCTTATTCACTACATTGTCAGAAATGGAAGATTTAGTTCATTTTTGAGAGCACACAGGGTCCTTGAAGAAAATAATTTTGAGGGCCTTTTGCCCATATCAGGGTAAAATAAAGCTCCCATAATATGAGTGAACTACTCTGCCTAATAACATACAAGATTAATTTTATTCTTTGTGGTTGGAGGTGCATTTCTACTGTAAAGAGGTCTCTAAGAAATTGGTCAGAAAGATAAAACTGTTTACAACCTTAGATAAAATAACTGTGCAAAAGTCTGATACATCACTGAATAAAAGGTACATACACATAATCTTTTACTAACCTTGAGTAAATATTTGTCCCAACACCATTGTCTTGATGTAATGCCAATAATTCCAGCATCAGAAACATTTTCATCTTTTCCTAGTCTTTTAAATTCAAGAGAAGTTTTAACATAAAGAACACCATTTATTAGAAAAAAGATTCCATCCCATGATAGGTCCACATCAGCCACACTCCGTCTT
>NW_007741758.1:17246-19549 GCF_000696425.1 Galeopterus variegatus | reverse complement strand
TTCATTTTGCACACCTGATGAATAGCAGGCTAGGGAGAGAGCATTTTCTTCATTCCTTTGGTATTCAGAATCACTAATAAGAAAGCCAGACAACAGACTAATTTTTGTTGTTATTTAAAGGGGTTGTCTTTTAAAATCTTCTAGGGTTTTTTGTTTTTGTTTTTTCCTTGGCAATCTAAAATTTGACAGGGCTGAGTATAAGTTTTCCACAACTTTCTAAGATCTTTTTCTCAGTGGTCTAAAATTTGATAGGTCTGAGTCTATCTTTTGAACTGAACACACAGAGTACTCTGTGAAAATAAACACTCTGACATATATATCTTAAAATGATAAAAAATTTCTAAGGAGAGTTTCTCAGCAGGACAATCCAGGAGACATTGGGCTACAGTGAACACTTCTTGAGTCTCCCATTTCTTCAGTGAATTCATTCTTGGGTTGCTGATGATGGCATTCTGCCCACTCAGAATGAAGTCCAGCTAGGTCAAGAAAACCTCATATTAGGGCGCTTGTAGAGTTATCAACAAACATATTATACCCTTAACCACAATACCATGAAACTCAGTGTAATTTCTGCAAGTTTCACATTACCTCGCTCTAACATTGGTTCTAATTACAATTTCTTAATCACCAATACTGTTTTGTTACACTGTCCACTGTCTATAAAATAATCTCATATATGTGTCATATTAAAACTAGGTATTTGTGACTATTTCGTTTGAATGGACAATGGGTTATCCACAGGCCTAGGATAGACTCAACACCCAAGGCCTGTCCAGAGCTTACTACTCTTTTTTATTTTCTATATTTATCATTTTGTTTTCAAGATTTTGATTTTTTTTTATTGTGAGCTGTAGTGGATTGAATTATGTCCCCTCAAAATGGCGTGGGAAAGACCCACCCTCAATGTGGGCAGGAACCATCCAATCCACTGGGGGTCTGGAGAGAATAAAAGACAGAGGAAAAAGGTGAAGCCCTCTCTCTATCCACTGGAGCTGGGATACACTCTTATCTCCTGTCCGTGGATGTCAGAGCTTGAGGCTCTTCAGCTTTTGGATTCCAGGACTTACACCAAGAACACCATCAGCTTCCCTGGTGTTGAGGCCTTTGGACTTGGACTGAGCTATGCTACTGGCATCCAGTTTATAGATGGCCTATCATGGGACTTTTCTTCATAATTGCATGAGCTAATTCCCTTAATAAGTCCCTCTCGTATAATTATAACATATTCTATTGATTCTGTCTCTCTGGAGAACCCAGACTAATACAGATTTTGGTACCAGGAATGGGGTCTGAGTTGCAGCAGACTAACCCCAACAGTGCCATGCCTAGTGGAGCCGTGACAGTGGGACCACCATAGAGACTCCAGACCTGTGGAGCTACCAGAGAAGAATGCCAGCATGGGAGAGCTGAGCGTACACTGAGACTGGGAAAGCCATAGGAGCAGAGCTGTGCAAGGACTTGGGAACCCAACTTCCACACCAGCATGCAGAGGACCTTGAACATGGAATCAAGTTACCTGATTCACAGCTTTGAGATTCAGTGTATGCCCTGCTGGGTTTCAGACTTGTTTGGGACCTATTATACCTTTTTCTTGGGCCTATTTCTCCCTTTTGGAATGGGAATATGTACCCTATGTCTGTCCCACCATTGTATCTTGGAAGTAGATTACTTATATTGATTTCACAGATGGGACTTTGGACTTCAGACCTTTGAGTTGAAACAAGTTAAGACTTTGGGGACAAATGAATGTATTTGCATGTGAAAAGGATATGAGTTTTGAGGGGGCAGAGGCAGGATGTAGTGGATTGAATTATGACCCCCCCAAACTCCCTGAAGCTTGAATTGTGTCCCCCCAAGTTTTATGTATTAGAAACTTAGCCCCCATATAACTGTGAGGGGCTTGCTGTGTCTCATTGTTCTCCCAGTGGGTCCATCTCCCCCACCACCCATGCTGCGAGCACTTCCTTTGGGATGGGCTGTATACCAGTCCCTTGCAATGACTCACCAGCCTCTGAGTGGCTCCTCTTTTTCACTCGTTGTGGTTCCTTGCTCCTATGTGGGCCCATGGGAACCCTATTAGTGGTCTTGCTGGCCTGGGGGCCACCAAGGTCCTCTTCTCCCCTGCCATGTCCATGCAACTTCATCTGAAGGGCACAGCTGTGGTTTTTGTGGGCTTCTGCTCTGTGCGCTCAACAGCTCCAGCCTGGAAGTGGCTGGCGCTTGAAATGGTTGGAGAAGTTTCTTCTTTCTCTCATCATGGCTTCTCTGGCCTTCATGCACTCCGTAGGTCTCTCCTCCTCTTC
>NW_007741758.1:14698-16056 GCF_000696425.1 Galeopterus variegatus | reverse complement strand
ATGTTGTGTGCCTATATATTTATAATTGTTATATCTTCTTGGTAAATTGATTCTTTTATCATTATGTAATGACCTTTGTCTCTTTTCATAGTCTTTGACTTTAAGTCTACTTTGCTTGATGTAGGTATAGCTACCCATGCTTTCTTTGGTTTCCATTTGCATGGAATATCTTTTACTATCCCCTCACTTTTAGTTTATGTGTGTCCTTACTAGTAAAGTGAGTGTCTTGTAGGCAGTGTATAGTTGGATCTTCTATTAAGCCACTTTATGTCTTTTGATTGGGGAATTTAATCCATCTACACTCACAATAATTATTGACAGGTAGGGATGTGCTATTGACATTTTGTAATTTGTTTTCTGGTTGTTTTGTAGGTTCTTTCTTTCTTTTCTCTTTCTCACTCTCTCTCTCTCTTGCTATCTTCCACTGTGGTTTGAAGGTTTTCTGTGGTAGTATACTTTGAATTCTTTCCTTTTTATAATTTGTGCAACTACTATAGGTTTTTGATCTGTGGTTACCATGAGGCTTACATAAAATATATTCTTCTTAAAAAAGATTATTAAAGCTGATAAGAACTTAACTTTAATCACAATAAAAAATATACTTTCACTCCCCTCTCCCCACATTTTAAAAATTTGAGGTCAAAATTTAAATTTTTAAAAAATTTTTNCCTTCATGCACTCCGTAGGTCTCTCCTCCTCTTCCCCTGAGCTCTAGCAGCCCCAGCTTGTGCTGTCATTGCTTTTTAATAGTTGTAAATTAGTTGATTTGTGGGAGAGAGTGAGTCTGGGGACTATCTATCCTGCCATCTTGACTGGAAGTCTTAGTTTGTTCTTTTTCTAGTTCCTAGAAGCATAGCATTAGGTTGTTTAGTTGAGATCTTTATTCTTTTTTCATACAGGAATTTATTGCTATAAATTTCCCTCATAGAGCTGCTTTTGCTGCATCCCATATGTTTTGGTATACTGTTTCCCATTTTCATTTGTTTTTAGGTATTTTTAAATTTCTTTTTATTTCTTCTGTGACCCAATGGTTGTTTAGGAGTATATTGTCTAATGTCCATGTATTTGTGTATTTTCTAAGATTTCTCCTGTTATTGATTTCTAGTTTCAGGACACTATGATCTGTAAAGACACTTGATATAATTTTAATGATCTTAAATTTGTTAAGACTTGTTTTGTGGCCTAATGTATGATCCATCCTGGAGAATGTTCTGTGTGCAATTGAGAAAAAATGTGTATTCTGCTGCTGTTTGATGGAGTGTTCTGTATATGTCTGTTAGGTCCATTTTTTCTAGAGTACTTCAAGTCCAATGTTTCATTACTGATTTTCTGCCTAGATAATCTTCCAATTGTTTAGA
>NW_007741758.1:10375-13870 GCF_000696425.1 Galeopterus variegatus | reverse complement strand
TTTGGCTAGCTCTTCACTATTTAGTTTAGCCTGGGATTCTGGGTGGGTCAGCTGGTAGCAATCCAAGACAGGCAGAACTTGGAGTCAGGTTCTCTAGTTGGGCTGGACCACTTCCTGTGCTCTGAGGTCAAATGGTATTGCTGGCTATGGTCTGTAGTCAGTCTAGTGAGACCACTGCTTGGAATCTGTGGTCAGGCAGAGCTGCTGGCTAGGCTCTGCAATCACTACTGATTGGTCAGGGTTGCAGGTTGTCTTCCCTGCCTGGGCAGTACTGTTGTTCTGAATCTGTAGTGGGCAGGGCTGCATGTTGGGCTCTGAGGCTGGGCAAGATTTCTGGGGCCATTGCTTGGTTACATGGGGTGGGCAGGGCCAGAGGTCATGTTCCAAAGATATGTGTGGACTTGGGCTTGTCTCCTGGTATAGGGTAGCCTTTAGCAGAGCACTGACTTGTGGCAAAGTCATTGCTCAAATGCTGGGGTTGGGTGGAACTTGATGCTCCCTCCTCATGTAAACACTGACTTGCACTTACTTTCCAGCCTAGGGAAGGCTTAAGGAGAATACCAATGCTGCATAAGGAAGCTGGTGAGAAACTCATACCTGATAGACCTGTGGATCATGTTTCCTGCAGAGTGATGCTGTTGGCTAGTCTCTCATGTGCCCCCATTAGCCAGAAAGTGAAACCACTGCCAAGATCCATGTATTGGTCACTGTGGGAGCCCCACCCTTGTACTTTGTTTCTAATTGACCCCTGGTGGTCTAGTCCTGCTGGTAATCCCAATGTTTCCCATGGGGCGAGACAGGAGTGAGCCTCCTGTGAAGTGTCCCAAAATGGTGGAGAAGCTGAATATCTGCCTCCATGTCTCTTTTCCCACTGTAGAAACCTTAGATCCACAGGAATATTCTATGTGTGGCACTGTGTGGCTTAGGAGAGAGGCAACATGGTCAAAGAGAAGCCATTCTTCTTACACTTCAAACTCAGCTTTTCTAAGTTCTGTGGTCCAAGAAACTAAATTTGAAAAGCTGCACACTCCCTATGGGGGAATCTTTAACTATCTCTCCTAATCATGGCTATGACCCAACCCCTGTGACTGAGTGGGAAGGGCACATCACCACCTGGGGAAATACTGACTAAGAAGTTGTTTAGCCAAGCTGAGCAGCTTTGCCTCCCAGGCGTGAGGTAATATATTACTTTCGGTCCGAGGGAGACAGAGCAGTGGTTGAGCTGAGACACCATGCCTTAGGGGCAGAACAACTCTGGTACTCTGCTTGCCTGGAGCTGGACTATTCTCCTAGAGATTAAGCAGCTTAGGTACCCCTTCCCCAGGGAGTAAAGCTAGCACCATGCTGCTCTCTGCTCCCCAAGGTCCAAGTAACTACTGCACCTCACCATTCTGGGTTCTTGCTGCTGCTGTACCTGGCTTCACAGAGACTAACATATTGCTGAGTCCCACTATTCCAGTAGCTAGAGGCACTACTACAAAGTGCCCCAGCTCCTGGAACCAAGTGACAGTTGAAACTCAGTTTCTCTGGTTCCAAAACTGCAACCCTATTCTGCTCTCTGGGCACAAACATCCAGAGCACTCCTTCTCCCCCAGAGTTGGGCCAGTGCTGTGCTCAGGTCCCCAGGGTCAGAGTTAGAGCTATTACCCAGACCATAGTGCCCCAGCTCTCAGGGGGCTTCAGAGCCACAGATCATGGCTCTATGAGCAATCAACATCCAACCCTGTTGGAAAGGGCAAAGCTGCACCTCAAGATC
This sequence comes from Galeopterus variegatus, assembly GCF_000696425.1. Taxonomy (NCBI): domain Eukaryota; kingdom Metazoa; phylum Chordata; class Mammalia; order Dermoptera; family Cynocephalidae; genus Galeopterus; species Galeopterus variegatus. The sequence continues at coordinate 12,114 of NW_007741758.1, read as the reverse complement.
AATGTGTCATAATAGGTTTGTGAGACACTAAAACCAGAATACCGGATGCACAGCTGTTCTGAGCACCTGTACCTGGAACCCAGCATCATTGAAGCTACTTGTTGGTTGGGTCAGATCCAACATCAAGAGAAATCTGCACTGTGTGGCTTAGGAGAGAGGCAACATGGTCAAAGAGAAGCCATTCTTCTTACACTTCAAACTCAGCTTTTCTAAGTTCTGTGGTCCAAGAAACTAAATTTGAAAAGCTGCACACTCTCTATGGGGGAATCTTTAACTATCTCTCCTAATCATGGCTATGACCCAACCCCTGTGACTGAGTGGGAAGGGCACATCACCACCTGGGGAAATGCTGACTAAGAAGTTGCTTGGCCAAGCTGAGCAGCTTTGCCTCCCAGGCGTGAGGTAATATATTACTTTCGGTCCGAGGGAGACAGAGCAGTGGTTGAGCTGAGACACCATGCCTTAGGGGCAGAACAACTCTGGTACTCTGCTTGCCTGGAGCTGGACTATTCTCCTAGAGATTAAGCAGCTTAGGTACCCCTTCCCCAGGGAGTAAAGCTAGCACCATGCTGCTCTCTGCTCCCCAAGGTCCAAGTAACTACTGCACCTCACCATTCTGGGTTCTTGCTGCTGCTGTACCTGGCTTCACAGAGACTAACATATTGCTGAGTCCCACTATTCCAGTAGCTAGAGGCACTACTACAAAGTGCCCCAGCTCCTGGAACCAAGTGACAGTTGAAACTCAGTTTCTCTGGTTCCAAAACTGCAACCCTATTCTGCTCTCTGGGCACAAACATCCAGAGCACTCCTTCTCCCCCAGAGTTGGGCCAGTGCTGTGCTCAGGTCCCCAGGGTCAGAGCTATTACCCAGCCCATAGTGCCCCAGCTCTCAGGGGGCTTCAGAGCCATAGATCATGGCTCTATGAGCAATCAACATCCAACCCTGTTGGAAAGGGCAAAGCTGCACCTCAAGATCAATGTGTCATAATAGGTTTGTGAGACACTAAAACCAGAATACCGGATGCACAGCTGTTCTGAGCACCTGTACCTGGAACCCAGCATCATTGAAGCTACTTGTTGGTTGGGTCAGATCCAACATCAAGAGAAATCTCCTTGAAAAAGTTGCCCCATTGTGGGAAAAACTGGAACAGGAGGACCACAAAAGACCTTGCCACCAATGACCTTAACAAGTTATACCACTGTCACTGCCATGAACCTATACAGCACAGGGCACAGAGACACCCACAGTTAGTGGCAANCACTGTCACTGCCATGAACCTATACAGCACAGGGCACAGAGACACCCACAGTTAGTGGCAATGTTGATCACAGCTGAAGAACCTATTCAGAGAATAAACCATGGCATCTAGATGGAGACAGAATCACCATACCCTTTTTAACCACCACACTGAGACCAAACTATGGGTTAAAAACTCTGTCTATGAATGCCACTCTGTAAAGTTTGGAAGAGGCAATTGTTTCACCAGATGCACAGATATCAATGCAGGGACACAAGGAACATGACAAAGCAAGGAAATATGACACCAACAAAGGAACACTATTACACTCCAGTGATAGACCCCAAAGAAAAGGAAATCAATAAACTGCCAGAAAAGTAATTCAAAATAATGATTTTAAGAAAACTCAATGAGATGTAAGAGAATCTAGATAGATGACTGAATGAAATAAGGAAAACAATTCATGATATGAACTAGGCATTTAACAAAGAGATAGATATTA
>NW_007741758.1:6747-7498 GCF_000696425.1 Galeopterus variegatus | reverse complement strand
AACCATATGATCATCTAATTTAGCACAGAAAAAGCATTTGATAAAATTCAACATCTCTTCACGTAAAAACTCTCAACAAATTAGGCATAGAAGGAACATACCTCAGAACAGTAATGGCCGTATATGACAAACTGACAACTAATATCATACTGGATGGGGAAAGGCTGAAAGCTCTCCTTCTAAAAACTGGAACAAGACAAGGAGGCCCACTCTCTCCTCTCTTATTCAACATGGTACTGGATGTGCTATCCAGAGCAATTAGGCAAGGTAAAAGTATGCAGTTTGTAAACACCTGAATTGGTCTTTCCACATTTTTCTACATTACTAGTTCATCCATAACTTTTATATCTCAACTGAATGCCATTACCTCTAAGATGCTATCTAAATGCATTCTTTCCTGTTTTATCATCATAGTTCTTGAAACAATATAATATTTTTAACTTATACTTGTTAATTATCCATTTCCCATAATAGAATGTAAGCTCGGTTAAGGTAGGGACTTTGACTATTCCCCTAGTTAGTAACACTGGCCTGATATGAAGTAGATGGTCAATAAATACTTCTTGAATGAATTACGAAAAGCTGTTGGCATATGTGTTGCCAAAAAAACTAAGTGATTCTGTATCCAGCTGAATTTCTGAATCATTCTGTTTGCTTAAAAATGAAAAAAAGCTTATTTAACATTCAAATGTTTAATAATTCTAGGAATATTAAAATATAAGGTTTGAACTATATATTTAATAAGACTCTC
>NW_007741758.1:0-1078 GCF_000696425.1 Galeopterus variegatus | reverse complement strand
AAAAATGATAGAATGAAGGGAAAATAGACAACTGAACAATAACAGTTGGAGACTTGAATACCCCACACTTTCAATAATGGGTAGAACAACTAGCAGAAGATGAAAAAGGAAACCTGAAAAATACTATAAACTAAACAGAACTAACAGACATCTATAGAACACTCCACGTAACAGCAGCAGAATTTACATTCTTCACAAGTGTACATGGAACATTCCCCAGGACAGACCATATGTTAGACCATAAAAAAAAACCTCAGTAAAGGATTGAAATCCTACAAAGTATTTTCTTTGACCATCAAAAAATGAAACTAGAAATCAATTAAAAATTTTTTGAGAAATTCATGTGTACGTTAAAATTAAAACACTTCTAAATAACCAATGGGTCAAAGAAATCACAAGTTAAGACAGAAAATACTTTGAGATAAATGAAAAGAAAGTCACAACATACCCAAACTTACAAGAAGCAGCTAAAGAAGTACATAAAGGGAAATTTATAGTTGCAAATTCCTGTATTAAAAAAAGAAGAGATCCGGGCCGGCCCGGTGGCGCACTGGAGAGTGCGCCGCTTGGGAGTGCGGCAGCGCTCCCGCCGAGGGTTCGGATCCCATGTGGAGACCGGTTCCCGCTCACTGGCTGAGCGCGGTGCGGGCGCAACACCGAGGGTTGCGATCCTGTTACTGGTCAGTAAAAAAGACAAAAAAGGGAAAAAAAAAAAAAAGAAAAGAAAAGATCTCAAACCAACAACCTAAATTTCCACCTGAAGACCCTAGAAAACATAAGGGAAAATTTAGCCTACAGTAAACAGAAGGAAGGGAATAACAAGAATTAGAGCAGAAATTTATGAAATAGATAATTAAAAAATAGAGAAAATCAGTAAAACCTAAAATTGGTTCTTTGACAAGATCAACGAAATTGACAAACTTTTACCTTGACTGACAAAAAAAGAGAGAAGATTCAAATTACTCAAATCATTAATAAAAGAGGGGGCATTACGACCAACATTACAGAAAGGAAAAGATTTATAAGGAGCAGTTTAGCTCAACCACAGAGCTCAAGTGCTGGTGCCCATAAGAAGTTT
>NW_007741757.1:21745-24059 GCF_000696425.1 Galeopterus variegatus | reverse complement strand
CCATTTGGCCTGCTTGGAGCCTAGTCGCTCTTTCCCCTTTTAGCAACAGCACAGCCTTTCTTGCCGATGGGCATCCCACTACTAAATGTGTACGTGCGCACCCACGTTAGACTTGTTTGCTGCTCCTAGTATAAAAATTCATGTTCCATTTCCTCACCTTCCAGGGTCAGGTTACAAATCACCCCTCTCTCCTATGGTTCCTCTTCAGGCATCAGATGCTCTGGGCTTTCCACTTCTTGCCATTTGTCACACAGACTCCGGATTTCCACACAAGAATGCTCCAAGTTTTCTCCCTGCTTCCCATGAGTGAAGTGACCTTCTTTCTTCTCCATATGTTGATTGTCCCAGTTATTCATTCAATGGAGAAAAAGTGGTGTTATGGGCTAAATTGTGCCCCCCCCCAAATTCTTATGTTGAATCCCTAACTCCCCATACCTCAGAATGTGTCTATGTTTGGAGACAGAGCCCTAAAGGAGGTAGTAGGGTAAATGAGGCCATGGGGATGGGTCCTAATCCAATCTGACTGGTGTCATTATAAGAAGAGGAAATTTGGGCACATGAAGAGATACCAGGGATGTGCGTGCACAGGGAAAAGACCACGTGAGAGCACCGTGAGAGGGCGGTGGTCTGCAAGCCAAGGAGAGAGGCCTCAGAAGAAACCAATCCTGCTGACACCTTGCTCCTGCGCTTTTAGCTTTTAGAACTGTGAGAAAATAAGTCTCTGTTGTTTAAGCCGCCCAGCTTGCGGTACTTTGTTATGGTAGCTCTAGCAAACTAATACAGGGAGGAAGAAAGTTTTTTGTTTTAAATAGAATCAATTCATTGAAAGTGGTATCCAATTAATGACACAGAAGAGTCTAGCAGGTTCTATGGCTTCTATCTTTTGATATTTTTGTGGAAAAGCCTTTGATCTAAAGAGATTTTCCCACCTAAAATGATTTTTTTATTTTTCACTTTCCCATGGGGACACCATTCATTTTGTCACTCTTATCAGTTCTCCACCGCGTATATATTGGAAACTACCAGAGGCATGAGTTGGTAAGTAGATGAGATGCCCCACGACTTTTGAGACTAGTATCTTCCATGTGTGAGAAAGAGAGATTCTTAAAACCTTTGATAGCTAGCTTATTTGAAGATAAATTCCAAGAATAGAAATGTTTCAATAGATAAATAAACTTATAAAAGAACCAAGGAAACAGATCATTTCATTATATTTTGGGTAAAAGTCACCTGGATTATTTGATTTATCCGAAAGCTTTCAAAGAACATTTATCGAATATCTGTTCAGGTAGGCATTACCATTTGCTCCATCAAAAAATCCCCAATGGCACAAGTTGACTTCCCTGGAATTGCTCATCTTCTCAGTATGTTGACCCCACATGACTGGCTACAACAGCCAGAGGTGTCATGTTACAACAGGGCTCACTCTGCGGTGTGATGAGTTTACCTTTGGAGGCCAGGGAAAGCAGATTAGGGAAAAAGCAGTATTGGTCCTATAAGCAGAAGACAAAAAGTGTGAGCAGGAGGAAAATGTTTCTACCTGCGCAGCCATGCGCCCAGCAAAAAGTTGGGATTCAAATATTAAGAAATGAAAGACACGCTATTTGTTGGTGACTAACAACCTCTGTCCCTGTTACTAAGTCTGCATTTTTTCTTCTTGTGGTTGAAGTAATTCCAGAGTATCCAGAGAGGTGTGGGGCTAAGTGTTATGTGTGGATGCAGGAATGTATACACGCATTCATTCATTCTACAAATTAGTAGAATTATGGGGTAGCAGGCTTCAGATAGCCAGGCAGGCAAATTCACAGCTAGGGCTGTATCTACTTTTGTTAATGTGATCTTCTCTATTTACCCACTTCCCTATCAATGATAATAAGAGTATGTAACAGTTGTTGGTTTTTAATGTGCTTTTCATATACAGTTTTTTTTTTAATCTTTACAATACCAAATAAAATATGTACTGATATTACTACTATCCTTACTTTGGAAATTGTGGCTCAGAAATATTAAGTTACTTTCCTGAGGTCACAGCTAGTAGCTGGTAACTCCATGTATTTGAATTACGTCTGACTCTAAGCTAGTGCTTTAACTGCTACTTTATATAGCCCTTCTAAAACCATAGCAGTGGTTCCAGATATGAAAGATGGAAATTTCTCTAGAAGACAATATGCCTTTAAATTAAAAACCAATATTTTTTAGATCAAAGATTTTGATGCACAAAGTCAAAAGGGTCTGCAAAGCTGATTACAAAACCCTCCAATGTGTTGTCCACTTCTATCTCCATTAACCATCACTGAGATCAAACACCATGAAC
>NW_007741757.1:13932-20119 GCF_000696425.1 Galeopterus variegatus | reverse complement strand
TACAGTGTTACACTGATTCCCGATCCTTTTTAATAAGTTCACACTCTGTTTTTCCCCCCATTTCTAGAAGCTTTTGGAATCTTGTCTTAGTCCCAGTGTTCTAAAATTTTACCAAGATATTTCTTGTGTTGTTTTATTTCCCCCCACTGTTCAGAACACCCTAGGGGCTCTCCATCTAAAAAACATCAGGTCCTTCAAGTGTGAGAAATTTTATAAATTGTTTCTTTGATAATTTCCTCTGGGGGAGAATGTTTCTTGGAACTGGGCTGGAGTTTTTAGTTCCCGGAGTAAAAAAAGAAAAAAGAATTAAAAAATTTATCTTTACATTGCCAACACTTTAATAATAGCACCAAACATAACTGGTACTCAACAATTGTTAAACTCAACAGAATTAAGGTAAGCTTTTTGCAAAGTTTAAGTCTTAGGATTTAAATTTATGACCATGTGTATTAGTCTGTTTCTGTTGCTTATGACAGAAATACCTAAAACAGGGTAATTTACAAAGAAACAATATTTATTGCTTACATTTTTGGAGGCTGGGAAGTCCAAAGTCCAGGGAACACATTTGGGGAGTGGCTCGTTGGTGAAGGGCTTCGTTGGTGGCCTTGTGATGCAGCCACACAGAGTGTCACATGGTGGATGGCTTGAGTAGAGGGAGACTAGCTTCCTCACTTGCTCTCATCTTAAACCCATCATAACCATGCCCATGACCACCATTAAACCATCAATGGGTTAATCCACTTGCTAGAGCATGCTCCTTGCAATCTAATCACCTCTTCAAGGCCCCACCTTTTAACTACCATAAAAGATTTCCCACCCTCTTCATGCTGCACAGTGAGGGTTAAGTTTGTAATACATGGAACGTTGGGGGACATAATTCAATCCATAGTGCCATACTTCCGTGTTTCTCAGGAAAAGTGCAAGATGCTCAGAGTGTTGACCAACTGGCTCTGGTGGTGACTCCTTATTCCACCTGAGGATTCAGTTCAGCCATATTTCAGAATGACTACTATTACTATGAGTGCTCCCAAACCTCCCTTAGCTTTCCCTTGAGTTTTCCTCTATAGATAACTCATCGCTCTGTATAGAGATACAATCACACAGCTATGCTGGATTTTCCATGATGGGGAGGGCCGGGATGGGGGGAGTGGTGGTCAAAGAAGGAGGTGGGAGATACATCCACCAGTTTCCTGCTGAACTGATGAAAGCTTTTCCTGCTTGACCTGCCCTTAGAAAGAATTGCCTGCTAAGGCATATACTGATGGCTGGGAGAGACGGGGGCTGAGGATAGTGCCGGAAAAGATGTGCAAATCTGTCGGGAAAATCCAAAGGAATGAGGGTTAAGTGCAGGAATTGTTCAATTTAAATGGAAATCCTTTGGAATGCTTTTCAGGGATAGTTTATCTTTTAACTCAAGATTTAAGTTTGAAAGGTTTATGGTTATAGAGAAGAGGAATACTTAAAAATCTTCTTTAGAAAGTGAACAGAAATATCATTCTCACCCCCAAAACACTGCATTTAATTTTAGATTATTAATAAGTAAGACATCTGGGTGGAACTGAACAGAAGTGTTTCTGAAGAACTTGGGGAGCTGGGCATTTTTTTTTTTTAACAAATGAACAGCAGGCTGTGTTTTGAGAAGTATTATTTAATGTCTACAGAGACAGCCAAGGACTGGCCTCCTATTCTCTTCTCCCTGGGTTACCTTCACCAACCACAAAAATTNTTTTTGGAGGCTGGGAAGTCCAAAGTCCAGGGAACACATTTGGGGAGTGGCTCGTTGGTGATGAGGGCCTCGTTGGTGGCCTTGTGATGCAGTCACACAGGGTGTCACATGGTGGATGGCTTGAGCAGAGGGAGACTAGCTTCTTCACTTGCTCTCATCTTAAACCCATCATAACCATGCCCATGACCACCATTAAACCATCAATGGGTTAATCCATTTGCTAGAGCATGCTCCTTGCAATCTAATCACCTCTTCAAGGCCCCACCTTTTAACTACCATAAAAGATTTCCCACCATCTTCATGCTGCACAGTGGGGGTTAAGTTTGTAATACATGGAACGTTGGGGGACATAATTCAATCCATAGTGCCATACTTCCACATTTCTCAGGAAAAGTGCAAGATGCTCAGAGTGTTGACTAACTGGCTCTGGCGGTGATTCCTTATTCCACCTGAGGATTCAGTTCAGCCATATTTCAGAATGACTACCTATTACTATGAGTGCTCCCAAACCTCCCTTAGCTTTCCCTTGAGTTTTCCTCTATAGCTAACTCATCGCTCTGTATAGAGATACAATCACACAGCTATGCTGGATTTTCCGTGATGGGGAGGGCTGGGATGGGGGGAGTGGTGGTCAAGGAAGGAGGTGGGAGATACATCCACCAGTTTCCTGCTGAACTGATGAAAGCTTTTCCTGCTTGACCTGCCCTTAGAAAGAATTGCCTGCTAAGGCATATACTGATGTCTGGGAGAGACAGGGGCTGAGGATAGGGCCGGAAAAGATGTGCAAATCTGTTGGGAAAATCCAAAGGAATGAGGGTTAAGTGCAGGAATTGCTCAATTTAAATGGAAATCCTTTGGAATGCTTTTCAGGGATAGTTTATCTTTTAACTCAAGATTTAAGTTTGAAAGGTTTATGGTTATAGAGAAGAGGAATATTTAAAAATCTTCTTTAGAAAGTGAACAGAAATATCATTCTCACCCCCAAAACACTGCATTTAATTTTAGATTAGTAATAAGTAAGACATCTGGGTGGAACTGAACAGAAGTGTTTCTGAAGAATTTGGGGAGCTGGGCATTTTTTTTTCTAACAAATGAACAGCAGGCTGTGTTTTGAGAAGTATTATTTAATGTCTACAGAGACAGCCAAGGACTGGCCTCCTATTCTCTTCTCCCTGGGTTACCTTCACCAACCACAAAAATTTTACCTAGTTTCTTTGGAGCCAAGTCCTTCCTTATAAGAGGTAACATGGACTTGGCTCATTACTTAAACCTAAAAAGGAGAAGGAAGATTGAAAATAAAGCCAACTTTTCGCGAGATCTGGTTTAGTTTAAACCAAAGGTAAAAAGAATACCCATAAGGAGTAGCAGCTGATGGGGTTAGGTCAGTCCTGAAAGGTCATTGAAAATGGGCAGTCCAGAACCAACTTTTTCCCATCTCCTGCTTGCACAGAAGCCACCCCAGAATCATGGGTCTCAGTGACCTTCAATTTGGTTTGCTCACTTCTCCTCCACAAATGTTAACAATGGAGCCAGGCTTTCCGTCCCTGTTTCCTCCAATCAATGCCTTGCTTGAGCTCAGGTGGTGCAAGGGAAACGCAAAATAGAGCTCTAATGACGTTTCCTGTAGTTCAAGGGAGTTCAATCGATATTTTGCAGTCCACTTGTTTTGTTCCCAACATGCACAGATGGCTTTGGGAGCATCAACTCTGGGCAAGGCACTGGAATTTTTAAAAGAAATTGTCATGGAATGAATGGATGGAGAGTCAACACAACAAATCTGTGTGAGCAGGTTTTCCTAAACGTGTATGATTTCTACTATAAATGGAGCTCTTGTAGGGAGAGTCCTCCAAGCTTGGAGCTGGGAAGCTGCTCAGGGGAAATTGTATCCCAATCCGCCTTCTGCCATTTATGTCTCCTCCCTTGGCTGCTGCTTGGGGTACATGTCCTTCTTGCCTGTGGAAACTCGACTCTTGTACATAGGTGTAGCAGCTTCAGTTTTTATTTTACTTGTACAGAATCCTCTTCTTAGGGAATGGGTTACTTTGCACCAAAATTGTGAAATTTTCTCCTTAGAAGGCTTGTAGTCCCCATTTCTGCTACATAAATGGAATAAAACCACTGACATTGTGGTATGTTATTCCACTAGTATTGCCCTTCACTGGAATACTACTGTTTGTGGGCTACTCTGATGCCATTTCATTGCTCAAGAAAGATACTGCTTAAGTTTCCAAACTTGAAGACAGTCCTTATGTTTCCATCACTTTATACGTGTAATTGTACACAAAAAATACATCACTACACATAAGCACACTGGCTGCATAACGAGGCTGCCACAAGTCCTGGTTAACCCTGAGAGCTGTGGCTGTGTGAGTGCTGAAGGAGGAAATTCTCCTGAGGGCAAAGATGAAGTCTTTCTGGTCCTGCTCTGTCCCATGCCTGGCCCAGTGCCTGGAACATAATAGATGCTCAATTAATATTTGGTCCCTGAAAGCAAGCAAACAGCAGATGCAATTTAATAACTCTCCCCAGTCCTTCAAAATGTTCCTCTCTGCATCAGGTTCTGATACAGCTGGTATTTAATGGACAGCCATTTCATACAAAGCTCTGTGTTTCACATTTAATTCATCTAATTCTTCTAGCTATCTTGCAATCTTGCTTATAAAATTAAATCTAACAATTAGAATTTTCTCACCAGACTTAAGTAGAATATATTTGCTAACTAGTCCCTAACTTTTAGCATAGTGTCAGGATTCACCTATGAAAAGTCAAAGCAGGTTGGAGCAAAATTCCTTTAGCAGTTTGATTTCACTGTTTTGGAAGCTGAATACATTCCCTGTTGCAGCCTAACGACAGAGTAGTTCTCTGATAGTCTGAGGGGCTTCTGTCTTCTCTGGTTCCTGTGCACCTATCTTCTTTCAAAGTTAAAAAATATATAATGTAAAAGTAGTAAATATGTTTTGCAAAACATTCAAACAGTGCAGGAGTGTATTTAAGCAAAAAAGTAACACACCTGGTTCCTTCTCTGGTCCCCAGGCCTTCCTCTATAAACTTTATTCATCGCAGGTAGCACCAGAGCCATCTATCAGTTTGGGGTGTTCCCTCAGACTTTTTCTGAGCCTTTTTCTAAGATCATATTATTAATATTGCTTTGCAATGTTGGTTTTTTTAGTTTAACATGTTGTGAACATCTTCCATGTCAGTATGTTTGATTAACTCAGTTCCCCCCCCCCCCACAATGGCTACAAAGCAGTGACTATCTGCCAGCAGGTAACATTTACTGAGTGTGTCTATGTATTGAGTTCTGGGTATCACTTTATTTTATTCTTACAAAACCATATGAGGAAGATACTTTTATTCTACCCTATTTTTTATGTGAGGAAATTAGGGCTTTACAAAAACAGGAAGTCCACAGGATAAAAAGAAGCAAAGGGCCAATAAAGCTTTGGAACTATGCTCTATTTCACTCATAATAAATAAATATGAACTTAAATAGAAACAATAGCTTATCTTTCATCCCTGGGTATGCAAGTTGAGCCCTCTCCTGTGGTCAGAGTAAGGTGGCAAAAGTTCTTCAAGAACAATCTGACTACATCTTATTGATTTATAAGATTATTAATATATACAATTTATTAATAAACCAATTTTATTGCTTTATGAGTCATTAGAATATTTAGATTTAAGAACGTTAGACCTTTGTCATATGTTTTGCAGTTTTTAATTTTTTCTTTTGATTTTTAAAGTGCTTTTTGCAGTTCAGAAGCTAACTTTTTTATGTAATCAAGTATAATAACATATTTTCTTTTATACCTTCTGAGGTTTTTTTAAAATACTGAAGTCTTTTATCGTCTAAGATAACAAGAGGATTCTCTCAGGTTTTCTTGTAATTCTTTTAAAGTTTCCGGTGTATCTTTGGTTTCTCTTATTTTTACAGCAGAGCTACTCAGGAAAGAATCCACGGAGCTAACTTCTTTCCTGGCTCATGTGGCAGCAACGTGCCGCTGGTTAACTGGGAGGACGTGCAAGAGCAGCTGCCAAGCATGTGGTGTGCCCGGAGCCTGGCACATGATAGGTGCTTAATGTGTCTTTGTTGAAGAAATGCTCTGCTGGCTTTTGTCTTGATTCCGCCAGGCGTAGAACTCTTCACACGTTGCCAAGTACTTTCCTGACGTTATCACTTGCACAGCCCCAGGCTTTCCTGCGGTAGAAAGAGAGGCTGGGGACAAGGCTGGGGGAGGACTTGGTCAGCACTGGCCAGAGCTGGACGACAGCTTTACAGAGGAAGCGCCTTGCAGATGCTGCTGGGGCGGTTCCTGTGCATGGTACTAGGATTTGGTGACTGGAGATTTTCAAATAAACAATTGCAGTTTCTACTCTTGAGGACGGAGGAAGGATTTGTTACTTTAAACAAACCATACTGTAGGCAAAATGCATTTTGTCTTGCAAGCTGGGAGCTAGCTGGGG
>NW_007741757.1:11626-12823 GCF_000696425.1 Galeopterus variegatus | reverse complement strand
TGAGTTTAAATCTTGGTTCTATAGTTTATTGTCTGTGTGACCTTGGGCAAGAAATTCAGCCTCTTGGTGCCTCAGTTTTCTCATTTGTAACATGGAGATGATACTCGATCTTGCCTCTTAGGCATTTTGCTCAGATGACTTGAATTCTCAAGTGTAAAGTATGTTATCTGTTATTTGCTTGAAATCTACCTAAGAGTTTAGGTGGACATTACTTTGGGATATAGAGGGTTCTATAAATTAGTTACTTACAACCTATGCCCAGAGTTTGTGTAGCAGTTTTGGTTCTAAACTGGTTCTATTCTAACTCTGGAGACTCAGCTCAAAAGCAGCAGCCTCTGTTCTGGACCCTTCCCTATCACCTGCTCTGGAATAATCCATATTCTCTCTCACCTCTTCCACTTACCAGAGGTGTGAGGTTGGGCTGTTACTCAAACTCCCTGAGTTTGTTACTGATTTCCTCATCTGTAGAATACGATTGTTGATAGTACCTACCTCATAGGTGTAAAGAATAAATGAATTATGCACTTAAAGAAAGGAGCAAAGTCTGTTATCATCATCATTATCACCACCACCACCACCATTCTATGCTAGGTGTTAGGGATTTAAAAAATGAATAAGATATGTTTCCTGCCTTCAAGCACCTCACAGTTCAGTAAATCCTAGGATTCATCAGAAGCTTTTGGTAGGTGATCCGGGTAGAGCATAACCAATTTTTCTAGAAAGAAAAAAAAATTTCACTTGTGAAATTTGCAATATTTTGACCTAGAGGAGAGCACTGGTTTGTGAATGTGCTTCCCTAGAGCTCCCCAAGAAACCAAAATAGAGATTTGAATCTTTACTATGCTTATTGGTGTTTACAAGACTGCAATTCATCAGTCTTTATAATTATGCAAAAGAACAAATTTATAGATTAGGAGTCCCAACTTGCTGTACCATCTAATATGTATTTATGCAAAGCTGTGGTTTATATATTAGAGGTTATTCTAAAGTGCCATAAAATAAAATATAATTGAGCCACTATTGTACTGCATAGGAACCATTTAATTAGGAAAATAGCATTTTTAGCATTAAAATGACATGTAAGTCATGAAGTGTACTTCAGAAAAAGGAATTCTTAGAATCTGAACTCAGAATAAGGGCTTTCACTCCTGGTTAATGGGGAACACAGGTACTTATTAAGCTCCTTTTTTTTTTTTT
>NW_007741757.1:3251-10578 GCF_000696425.1 Galeopterus variegatus | reverse complement strand
AATGGAAGGTCCTAAGTATCTGGTATTGTTTACCAAAAAGGTTGGGGGTTATCTCTACTTCTACACTCAACCAGTGAGCGGGAACCGGTCTCCACATGGGATCCAAACCCTCGTTGGGAGCGCCGCCGCACTCCCAAGCAGCGCACTCTCCAGTGCGCCACCGGGCTGGCCCTAAGCTCCTTTAATCTAAGAATATTGAAAGGTCAGGTGTAACTCTGCTCAGAGATCAGGGCTAGAACAGGGCTAGACTTCAAAGTTTCTCTTGCATTGTGGTGTTTAGCTTAGTTGGTAGAAGGATAAACAGAACACAGAACAGTCCATGGGAACTCCCATCAATTAGAGGCTACCCGGTAGGAAGTTTTTCATAGCTGTCCCCAAACTATAAAACGTTAACATCCACTAAGGAGAAGCACATCTGTGTATTTTTAGATTGTCATTTTGTAGAAAATGCTTTTCTCCCTGCTTCTCTTCTTTGGGCCTTCTGCTATCTCAGAAGGGAAGGGAGCTACCTGGTAAATGAAGATAAGCTGTACTTATTAGCAGAGATTTGCAAGGGAAGAAGCTGTTTCAAAATGGATAAGGAGGTCATTGTGTTCCTCTGGCTCTTAAGCAGGGACTCATTTTCCTCACTCAGAACAGGTCAGCCAGCGAGGAGCTGAGCAAGTTTGCTAGCTACTCTGGTGTGACCTGAGGTTCACATGCATGAAGCAGCGCTCAGTTGCAGGAACCCTCAGGCCTTTGAAGCTGCTGAGTTGTCCCGACAGTAGGTCCCTTTGAGCCTGCCCTTTGGAACAAAAGAGGCAGCTGTGCAGTGCAGCTTGGTGCCAGGCTCACATCTGGGGAACCGCCATTGTGCACCTTACCACCCTTGCGCTGCATGCTGGGTGGGGACGTGGACACTTTAGGGCTCTTCTGCAAGGTCTCTGGGAAGGATCAGGTAAACAGTTGGCTACAGAAATGATGGATGGTTGAGAGGCCATGTCTACATGCTGCCTGAACATCTGGATCTAAACTGAGTTCAGTCAGCTCTCCAGATGTTTCTAGATACACAGATGTTTGCCAATGAAAAAACAAAGCAACCTCTTGGCTGTGTGTTGCTGTTTCCATGTGATCATTCTGGAGAAACTGGTGTGTTCAATCATGTTTGTGTCTAGATGTGAAAAAGTGAGCTAAGGCAAAAGACAAAGGCACCCATGTGTCTCTACCTAGTGCTCACCTGCCACTCCCCACCAGCCGCATCAGGAGCTGGGTACAGCAAGTGGACAGCACTGAGCCCAGGCGACCAAGTCTTCTCTTTGTCCGCACATGAGCTCGGCTTAGCCTGATTGTACTGATTCGGTGGGAGTTCCAGAAAAGAAAAGCCAGAGACAAAGCACCAGGAAAATGGCCTGGTCCTCATGAGCCTGGCCTCTTTCCCAAACACCAGCTTCTGTGAACAGACCTCAGGGGAGGGACAGCCTGCTTGGAAGGAGTCAGGCCAAGGAATGGGATACCTTGGCCCGCCCTGCATTTTCTTCTCCAGCTAACTTAGTGGGTATAAGGGACGTGTGTCTGACACCTCAGACAGTGTCAGGAAGCAGATCACAATGACTATTTCCTAGCAGTTAGGTGGAGGTTACTTGTCCCTCCCTGTCCCACGCACCATGAGTTTTTTGCTTAAAGTGTTTCAAATATCATCTGGTTATTTGGTCATTTCCGAGGAATAAAGAATAGCTGTGAACTAAATGCTGTTGAAACATCTATTTACAACTGTGATTTTAATTGCTTTAAAATGTGCAAATTCAGTTTTTAAATGTCCTGACTTCATCTCTTCCGGGCACTTTCTCTTCAGGCTTTCTTTGCAGAAAGAGACAGAACCCAGTTACTTCTGGAATAAATCTACAATTTAAGAATACCTCAGTCAGAGGTGGGTTTACCCGGAAGAATGAAGCTTAAGCTTTGGGGCTTCTCACTTTCATAGACTGCTTTCAGGGCACTGAGAAGGGGCTAGACATGTGGCCACATGGTCCCATATTTTGGTTAAATTTGAGAAAATAAGATATTTTAATATTTTTCTTAAAAAGGCCACCCTGATTGTATAAGCTTTAGGTCCCTGAGCAAAATCTTATAACATGGTGAGTAATTTCTTATCTGCTGCCAATCTTCATCTTAATACGGGAATATAAATTAGGCTAATGTAGAATAATTTAGGAGAGGAATTTTCTTTTGCATTTGCCATTATCCTCTCAATATGCAAAATACCATTCATTATACTTTGATTTATCTTGAAGAAAATAGTTGGAGATGATTGAAGAGTTTTGGGAGGGGTTCACAATGCTGAATAACGAGGAAGAAAATAATACCCCATATTTTGTGATAGAAAAGGGCTGCCTCCTTGTTATTTGTGGAACGTTAGCTATTGACAAAAGAACTACAAGGCACATCCTCTGGGCCTTTCTTTAGGGCCAGGAAAAATGAGAGGAATGTTTGAAATGACTCAGGGCTTCCATATTTCCTTTGCTTTTTAAATCCACCACTTTTTTGGGGGTGGTGAGACTTGGGACTAGATATTTCCTGTGGTTGACTTTGGTGAATCAAGTGGTTCCAGAGAAGCAGGGAACAAAGAAGATCTTTAGGGCAATCTGTGTGTTTTAAATTAATTTAATAACCCAAGTGATTAGAGAACTTTGACTTGCTCTGTGAGCCTTTCTGTTCTGTGACCTTTGAGGTAGTTTGCCTGCTAGTACACTTGGAGGCTACCTTTGCATCAAGGTAATCTTCCACATGACAACATGAATCAGGGTTATTTAATTCTGGTTAAATAGCAAAATTTAACAGGCTTAACAAACTTTATTTTATTTATTTTTTCCTCAACAATGATCTAACATGGAAGTTCCTTTTCAGGCAGCTTTCCTGGGTGGCTCTCCTCAAAGCCCTGACGCTGGGACATAGAAACCTTCCATCTTGTGGCTGCTCCTCGTTTAATCCTTGGAATTCTTTGCATTAAATGGGTAGATGGGGAGGAATCCATGCAGGAAGATTTCATGGGCCAAAACTAGAAGTGGCACAAATTACTCCCACCACATTCTATTGGCCCAAACTGAGTCACATGGCTGTGACCAAGTGCAAGGGAGGCTGGGAAATGTAGTCCAGCTGTGTGACAGGTGCAAAAGGGAAACTGCATTCTCAACAATCTGCCAGTCTCTGCTAGAATGTGACTGCAAACTAATACCAACTATCAAAGGAGGCTGTGAAATCTCCATTCCTCAAAATTAGTATTGCGAGATTATTCTGTTTGTTTACCTTGAGGCAATGTAGTTGATGGTGATGGTGTAATATTAAACCAATTAAAAATAACACAAATCAATCAATGCTCATTTTGGAAAAATGAGAAAATACAGATTTAGTCAACTACTTGAGATGTTTTAATCAATGGTGCAATATACTGGTACGATTCTGCTGGGTGGTAAGGAGTGTATGGTGTGATCTTTTAAGGTTATATTAAATCACAGAATATAAGAATAAACATTGAAGTAGAATAATAGATTTGTAGAGTTAGAAGAAACCTTAGAAATTATTTAACTCAAAGTTTTAATGCATATTGAAATTGAAAGCAAAACAGAGGGAAGGTCCATTTCCAGAGCTCCTGTGATGCTCTGAGGTTGATGTTCTCTCCTTTCCACAGAGAAGCATAGTGACTCGACTTACCCAACAGCTAGTGAGAGAAGTAAAACTGGGACCCTGCACTTCAAATTACAAATCAATGTGCTCTTCACATATGTTTAACTGACACCCTTACCCCACGTATACATACATTCATGTGAGCTTAATTTACAGCCCATTGAAATGGAAGAAAGATATGATTAATGTGCATTATTCTCAAAATGTGAGGCTAGCAGGTCTGTGGTATTACATCTGTAACAGCATCATTTTCATGGCTTGCATGTTGTTTTGAAAATAGCCTCAAAGTATTTTGCGTGCTGGTCACCAAGTTCCTGGAGAAATGAGATATTCTTTTCACTGGTCTGGAAAAAGAGCAAGTTGCCGTGGCTGACTTTGGAATGACCCATTGTTCTGAGCCTAACAGGTGCAGATTTCAACACTGAGGGTCGGATCCCATTACCACTTGAGCTGCATGGATCACTGACCTCGAAAGGAGTCTGCACACACATCAGTGTGGGATCTGTGCTTTAGGAAGCACAGCTACTAATCTGAATGGCTATTTAGAGTGTGAATGGCATTTAACTGGCGTCCCTCCATTCTTCCATGCTCATTGAAGAATCTCAGTTCTTCTCCTCCTGCTCATTAGAACTGACACTTCCCAGGCCAGAGGGATGACCAGTGTGAGTCAGAGAGATGAGATCTTCATCGTGAAGGACAGGGTACAGTTTGGGGCCAGCTGGAGATGAAAGAAGGCACTATAAGCAATTGGGACTTGGAGCTTATGAGTGCGTCTCTATTACAATGGACACATAGTCATGTGAAATATCTTAGAGATGCCTTGTCTTAAAAGCTGGTGATCTAATCAAGTCATGTTATAGTAACCCATTAAAAAGAATGAATTCTTCAGCTTTCACATGTACACCACTCTTGCACACTCTTAATTTCTCATGTAAACAGGCATTTCTGCTCTGAAGCTGATTTAGTTTTCTCTGCTTTCATTTTATTTACTTCATTTTGTATACATGGAGGTCATATTTATCACTTTAATTTCTTGGAATTAAAATATGACAATGGGCAGTGCAAATGTTTTAGGGATCCAACTGAATTCTGAGGGCATGTGGCTGCTGTATGGCTATTGCAGGGAGCCGATTTGTTTGCCACCGCGTGCAAATCAGGCATTTGCCCCAGTCCAATCCTGGGTAATAGTCGGTTGCTCGATTTTCTACTGATTGATTGAAGGCAGTAGCATTATGTAGAAGCTTAGATATAACTTGTCTAAAGAGACCAGCCAGAAATAATTTTCTTGGGTTTTGATTATCTAGCTAGTCCATCTATTCTAATTAAAGTAGTTGCAGTCTACAATTGTGGATGTGATTGTAAGGAACAATGAAAAAGGGGAGAATTATCTCTTCTTTATACACTTTCAGGGATATTTTGAGTGATCTTTTCAAAAAGCAACAGAGGAAAATTTTCTGTTATTTTGAAGAAGTAGCACTGTGGCCTGCACATGATAATTATTTATCATATTAATTAATGCTTTCATTCATTCATTTAACAAGTGACGGAACACTTCCTATGTGCAAGGTGTTGGATTATAAAGATGAGTGTGACATGATTCCAGCCTTCAAGGGGCTCACAATAGAGTAGAGAGGGCACCTAAACTCACAAGGCCCACGTGATCTGCTAAGGGTTTGGGTGGCCATACATACAAGCTTATGCGTATGTGTACATTTATACCTTTATGCCCAGCTATTCATGTGAGTTTCATTTACGGTCCTTGAGGGGACTAGGGGAGTACTGTGAGGGGAGAGTGGAGGAGGGAAAATGAGTTTTTTCCAAAGAAAGTCAGAAAAGGCATCGGGGAGAGAGTGGGAGTACAGGGGCTTTGCTTGGGGATGGGGAAGGCATTCTAAGCAGAAGCAGCACATGTGGGCAGAGGGACAGAGGAGTGAGTGGGAGGAGTGTTCAGGAAGTGCAGAGTCTCTAGTGCAGCTAGAGTATGACATGGTACAGGTGGACATGGTATGTGGCACTGAAATATGTAAACATAGAAAAGTAACAAGGAAGGTGGAAATCTCAGTCCACATGCTCAGGTGTAAGGGACCTGTAATTTTGTATATTCTATTAATCAGCATATTTTTTAAAGCTCTCATTTTGCCGTGAAGGAAACTCAACGTCCATCAATTCCTGAATCCTCTCGTCTTTTCCTAAGTTTATCCTGAGTTCCAGGGCCTTATGTGGACATGGAGGGAGTGGAGGTTGGGGCACCAGGCCTTCATTTCTGACTCTTCACGCTGGCATCTGATGAGATGACTGTTGTCCTGCCTGACCCTCAGTCCTCAGCTCTCTATGGCTGCTGCTGGGTCCTTCTGGGGAAGCTGCTGTGCTGCTCCCAGGATCTTAGGAACCAGCCTGTGGCTCCTCGCTTTGTGGACCCTAAAGCTGCTTCACTTAATCACACCGTATCCACCTCTCTGAGCTGCAGCTGCCACCGGGGGCTCTATCTGGGATGCAAGGCACAAGACCTTCTGATCCTGGATCTCACAAACTTATCGGGGAGGGGTCTGTATCCCTCTCCTCTCCACCCCAGGAAGTCAGGGGTGCAGGGCCCCCCATTTCTCAGAGATTACAAGTTTCTAAGCTCTTCTTACTTTCTTCCTTACTCTCTTTCCAAGCAGGACTAGCTTTTGTCATCTTCAGAGTGTGGAGTGGGGATGGTGGTGGAAGAAGTCTTTACTTTTAGTCATTATGTATTTTCCAAAATTTTTGTTCAAGTCCTGTGCTCTTTTCATTTCTTTGGAAGGCTAAACTTTTGAAACTCAAAAGCCAATAACAGATTCCTCTCATCCCTGTTTCCTACCTTGTAATCCCTTTTCTGAGATAAGGGGTCCAGAAAAGCATAGCCCAGAGTTCTCAACCACAGATGCACATGACCATCACTCAGCACTACAGTCTAACACAAATGTAGTAAGTCCACTGGCTGAGGTTCTGACTTATTGGGTCTGGAGGGGGGCACAGGCATTGGTATTGTTTTAAAATCTCCCTAGGAGGTTCTAACTATAGTCAGGTTCAAGAACTAATAATCCAGCTGAGTTGTTAAGGAAAGGCCCAAAGTATTATAGAAAATGCAGGAAAAACGTCAGCTAATATTGCAAAGTATTATCCAGGCCCAGTCTGCCAGCATTGCGTTTGGAAGAGTCATGAGTGCTCTATTATGGGATTTTGACTTTATCACGTTGGGAATGCAAAACATTGGAAGAAAATGTGAATGTTTATTACCTGTCCTGTGCTAAGTGCTATGCTTTATTTACTTATTTTAAAATTTTTATCAAATTGATCGATTATAGTTTTATATATTTATGGAGTGCAAAGTAATGTTATAATCTATGAATGCAATGTGGAATAATTAATTCAAGCCAATTAACATATCCATCTCCTCAAATACTTACCATTTTTTGTGGTGAGAACATTTGAAGTTTACTCTTACAATTTTGTGCAAAGTAATGTTATAATCTATGAATGCAATGTGGAATAATTAATTCAAGCCAATTAACATGTCCATCTCCTCAAATACTTACCATTTTTTGTGGTGAGAACATTTGAAGTTTACTCTTACAATTTTGTTTTTTTTTTAAATGTGTTCTCCCCATAAAACTCTCTTCCGATTTTGAAATGTACAACACTA
>NW_007741757.1:0-2972 GCF_000696425.1 Galeopterus variegatus | reverse complement strand
ACATGTGGTATTTGTCTTTCTGTGTCTGGCTTATTTCACTTAACATAATGTTCTCCAGTTGTATCTATGTTGTGGCAAATGACAGAATTTCCTTCTTTTTTGAGACCAAATAGTATTCCATTGTGTATATATACTTCATTTTCTTTATCCATTCATCTGTTGATGGACACTTGGGTCGATTTCTAAATTGACTATTGTGGTAACATTGCAATGAACATGGGAGTGCAGACATCTCTTCCACAAACTGATTTCAAATCTTTTGGGTAAAAACCCAGAAGCAGGATTGCTGGATCATATGGTAATTCTATTTTTAGTTTTTTTAGGGATCTTCGTACTGTTTTCTATATGGCTGTATTCCTTCATACTGTTTTCTATATGGCTGTATTAATTTACATTTGCGCCAAGTTCAAGGGTTCCCTTTTCTCTACGTTCTTGCTAGCACTTAGCTTTCACCTTTTTGATAGAAGCTGTCCTAACAGGTATGGCAGGTTGCTGATTAAAATCTAGTCTGTCTGCTTAAAAAGCGAGGTTGTTTTGAAATACTGTTGCCTCCCAAAGAGAAATGATAAGATATTGTATTAATTGAATAAATCAGTGAATACTTCTGTCAACAAAATAATTGTTGGGCAAAACGTTAGCCTTAAGGAAACAGTGGAACTTTTTGGCAGTGGTTTCCTGCCCTTTCAGGTAATTGTCCTCATCCATTAAATGGTTACTCTTGCTTAGGTCTTAATACTTTCCTTCAGCCTGGATAATTTAAGAAACCAGAAGTCAATACAACTTAATACACTTAACTGTATTTGTTCTACAAAGATATAATTCTTTACTGAGTAATCAGTTTTTATGATTAGTTTCAGCATTTTTTTGCACGAGTAGAATATAATGTCACAGAGCAAAGATAGAAAAACAAACTCCTACGTATAAAGGACCCTTGCTACTGCTATGAGTGGGACTTATATAACCTACGCTTTCTTTATATACTTTGGAGAAAGATCTTTATCTTATTTCCACGTATAGATTACTTCAATTCCTTCTGATGACATTTGTCAGCATTATTCAGACAAATGTTGCTAATTATTTTCTCGGCTGTGACTATTAATTTTCTTAATTTCTGCTTATCATTGTTCAGGACCCATGAATATCCATGCTTCCTGTCTCCATTTTTCCATCTTAAATGAGGGTGGGCATTAAAAATTTGCTGCTTAAAAACTTGCTGCTGAATAATTTACTTGCTCAGAGATTATCCTCCATTTTATTAAGTGGCTTCTTATAGGAGATACCAGAAAATCAGAATATATTCACAACATGATTTTGCCTCCACTGGTTATCGTATATTTACATGTCCCAGGAATCAGACCCTAGCGGAGCACCTGGTACAGCTCAATAAATGTTGACTCTAATGTGATCTTCACGTGTTAAAGCAGGGTGGGATCAACCAGGTACATTTAATCATCTATTGTTGAAATGCAAATGTTCTTGTTATGCGTCAGGTATCCAGAGGTAGAAGATTCTGATTTGAGAGGAATGCGTAATGAATCCCCCCTTCTCCTGATGTTTGCCATTAACGCGCAACCCTCCCATCCCCGGCATGACAGTGAGTTTTCCTTTGATGTCCTGCATTCCCCACGTTTGTTTCATTTCCTCTGCTAGACCCACACACTTATTTATTTTCCCTGTGTATGTTTTGGGGATGTAACTACTTAGTGAAAGAACATTTTCAATAACCTCTTCTGCTTTTATGATGTTTCTATTAGCCTTACTCTTTTATTAGACAGGTTGACCTGGGCCCCATCAAAGAAAGAAGGGGCTGTTCACTTACAGGGCCCAGGTAAGAAAGAATAGAGACACACAGAGGTGGAAGCAAAATTGAGTACTGAAGGATGGGGCAGTTAGAAGGGTGGAGAAATCGTGTCTAGGTGAAGAGTATGGGTGGGTAGAAAGGCTGTGCCTTGGGAGGAGTCGTCTTTAAACATGAGGGTGGAGAGAGATGACCTAAGAGCTAAACCATAAATATGGTAGTTCATTTTAAGGAAATGAGGTGAGAGTAACAGAGTTACTGGCTTTTCAGTTCCTAGATAAACTCACCTGATTTGTTTAGATTTGGCTTTTTATGAAAATCTATTATGACTGTTATTTTTTGCTTTTATCTCTCTAAAAGCCCTCTCTATTGTTCTGATACAACGTTGTTAAATAGTTGTGAAACTGATGCTTATTTTGTGGAAGCTGCTGTCCTGAATTTGTCTATATTTGACACGCTTAGAGTTTTCTAACCTGGTTCAGCATTGGTCTCAGATGAGGCTGCTTCTTTCTCTTGTGTCCCGACCAACTACCTTCTCCATTTTGGTGAATGAGGTCTGGGTCAGTTGTAGTGTGCAATTGGTATGGTATATAGAAAATAAGATGAGGAAAATCATAAGAAAATTGTGATATGAAAATGGTTTCCCTCAGATTATGGACACACACACACATGTGATGCCATCCTACTCAACCAAATTCCCATTCATGTGAAGTTCTGGTCCAGCCCAGTTAATCTGTCTTTTATGAAAACTTTTCTATGTTCCAACAGGGTATGATATCCTCCTTCCTTTCACTGTGAAAGCATTTTCAGCTTTGTCTTATCTCCCTTGTGAATGGAGTCTATGCCTTAATTTTTTTTAACTTGCATTAAATATTTTATTATACAATAAATTTTTAAAATCAAATATAGGTTAAAATGCACGGAAAATATTGAAGTAATGATTCCTTTTTAACTGAATTGGCAAGCTGTGCTCTCAGTTTGTATTGATTACGTGGCTATTTCTATATGCACACACATGTGCACTAACCTTTACATTTGTACAAGCATGTTTGAAGGCACTGGTGGGTAGAGATTTGGCATTCAGGCTCGGGAGCTGCCTACTTATTTTTTTTTCCCTCCCCAATCTGTGTATCTTTATTTAGAGATGCTTATTCAGCATTCTTTTTTTTTTTTT
>NW_007741756.1:1365-24078 GCF_000696425.1 Galeopterus variegatus | reverse complement strand
TTTTTTTTTTCCTCAAGTAGAGTCTGACAGCAATCAGTCTTTACTCTGGTGTTGAAAGCTCCATGTCTGAGCAGAAGAGAACCTTGCAAATGATTGAGGTGGAGGAACGGTGTGGAAAATACTTCTCCGCAGCCTCCGCCCTCTGCAGAGACACCAGGCTATGTTGTCTACTGCACCTGGTGCTACCATCAGAGAGTGACATTCACACTAAATCATTATGGCAATATTCCAGTAAGTGGCAGGAAAGCATTCCAACAACAACTGTATATTATGACAATTTTCTTGACTGTTGGAGATAAAGTGTCTCAAAAAAGGAGCTTCTTTTCCTAATTCACCAAAAGGTGATATATGGCTAGAGGTGGCCCTGACTCCAGAGTGCTTTACAGAAAGACCACAAAGCCCAGAGGAGGAGGAGAAGAAAGGGGATGAAGTTCTTAACCAGCGTCCAATAAAAACATGTGAGCCACCTATATAATTTTTAATTTTCTAATAGCCACATTTTTTAAAGTTTTAATAAAACAGACAAATTTAATTTTAATAATGCAGTATGTATAACCCATTATATTAAAAATATTATCATTTCCGCATCATTAATATAAAGATTATTAATGAAATAGTTTACCTTTTTTTACATTAAGTCTTTGAAAGCCAGTGTGTATTTTACACTTAAAACTCAGTTCAGACTAGCCCATTTCAAGTTCTTCATATGTGACCAGTAGCTCCATATGTGGCCATATGTGACCATATCGCACAGCACAGGTTCTTGCTGATCATTAGTATTAATCACTGACTTGCCAGTCCCCTAAAATCTAAGACCCTTGATAAATGTGACCCTTTGAAAAGACACCTCCAGCACTAATAACTTCTAGAGCCTCTTTTAGCCTACAAAAACCAGAAGGGAAACAACCCAAATACAAACTTCACTACAGTCATTTGCATAGCAACCCTTAGCTACACTTAAATGATTTTGACATGGAGCCCATTGCTAATATTTCCAGGAATATAATCAGTATCTTTAGGGAAATAAAAGTATTCAAACTAAAAATTGCCTCCTGAAATGAATCTGGAGTTGATACCCCCGGCTGTTGACAAAGCTGGAGCAGCTCTTTAGCATTTCCTTGTCTTTTAAGACACCAAATTTTTTTTTGAGGAATGCAGCCCCTTTTTTAACTTTTTAAATAAAATATTCCTCATTTGGGGTTTCTTGATATTCCCCCTCATTTAGATTCAGGTTTGCATTTCCAGCCAGGATTAACTACCTAAGTGATGATACACATTTTTGTTTTGTTTCATTTATTTTTGTGAACTTTTTAAAATCACCCTGAAATAGTTTTGAAGGTATTCTTTCTGATTATATAAGTAATGCATACTATTTGTTAAAAGTAAACTGAGTGCTCCAGAAAACTCTAAGAAAGAAAGAATTACCTACTGCCACCATCCTAAGAAAATCATTGTAAACATGTTGGCATTCATTTCTTACACATCTCTTTTGACACACTTGAAAGGTCGGCAATTAGCAAAGACTGGTACTGAGAGGAGAAATCAGGCTTGGAAGGCTTTGTTTTTGCAGGAAGCAGCACAGGGTCCCAGGCAGGCAGCATAGGGAGGTGTAGGGAAGACCTAGCCTGCCTTATCCCCCAGAGGTTGGGTTTATATTTCTTATGGTGAGTTGTATTGTTCTGATTGGCCATAGCTTATGTTAATGAGGAGTTAAATGAAATATCCAATGGGAGTTGTTGAGGCCTTATGTTAATTAGGTGATTTTTAGGTTTACAATTATTGGTTCGTTTAGTATATAAATTAGGGCTTCAGAGGGGACCAATGGCATGGAGTTCTGTTGCAGTTATGAGTTCCTTTGTCTTTAATTTACGGGAAGTGCCATTTTGAGTATCTTTGGGTGGCACCATCTTAAGTAATCCTCCCTGAACCTAATGACACACATAGAGTGATGTAATTTTATAAGAATGGGGACATAGCATACCTACTATTTTTTTGCCACCAACATTTTTTTTAAACACACAAAGGTTAATTTAACATCCTTATGGCAAAAAAGAACTCTTAAAAATGAATTTAAAAATTTAAGCAGAAATTTGATGAAGGACATGAGCAGATAAGTCACACTTTTTTTGTTTTCAGCATCCCTGGCCTTAGCTGGCTTTGTTGCTGGCCTGGATGTACGGTGGGGTGGGGCTAAGGCCCACAGCCCATGTCTCTCAGGGCCCTTGGGCCTGAGACAAACTTTTTTATTGGCAAATCTACATACACATACATAGACACTCACAAACATGTCCACATATACATATATTCAACATACACATATAAGGGTTTTTCTGTCATAGTTTTTTTTTTTTTTTTTGCAGAAATAGGGTCATAGCCTTCATACATTTCTACCCATTTCTTCCTCTCATTTTTCAATGTATCATGAGTATCCCTGACATTTAGAAAATAAAGCCAGGCCAGCGGGCAATGCAAAAAAAAAAAAAAATTACGAGAGCCTAGGAGCCCAGTCTGCAATGTGCCTAGTGCATAGGTTAATAGGAATCATAACATCTTGAGTGGATGTGGGCCTCTGACATCAGCATCTGTGTTGATCCACATTCAGGACATGAAACAGCAGCACGCCACAGAGAAGGTCAGTAACTTGTCAACAATAGCCCCACGAACACTAAGATGAAGAAGAACATATAATACAGACAAGCACTTCCAATGTCCAAGTAACCTCAGAGAGTGTCTAATCTACATGTGTCTACATTTTAATATCTTTAACATGAAGGTGTGTCTTGTAGCCAATGATGTGGCATAGATTAATTGGCTGCAGTTTTCTCACTTGTGCTGTCTTAGATTTGAAACTATCCAGTCACTGTTTCTCACAAATCACATAATAGCTCATTCAACAAAGATGTATCGGCCATTTTCTAGGTACCATTCTAGTTTGGGAGGCAGTGATAAGTAGAAGAGGGGAGGGCTGTGCCCTTGTGGAGACTGGCATCCCAGCATGGACGCAGGCAGGAGAACATCACAGATCTGATGAGGAAATGCAACCAGTGCCACTCTAGAGAGGGGCTTGGTGTGGGGACTACTTTGGAAGGGGTGGTCTCCAAGGAGGGGACGTCAGAGCCAGTAAGCTGGGGAAATAATGACTATTAACACCTGCCATTCATTGGCTGTGTACCTCCTACTTGAGCAATTGTCTATGTATATTCCCTGATCCTAATGTGGCTGACCCCAGGGTGCCCCTCCCTGTGCTTCCTGGGTGTCCCCACCCTGGTCTTCAGCCCTACAAGTGCTTTCCCAGGAGCACCACCCACAATGGGGTGGGGTCCTGGAATCTAAAGCCTCATTAGAGAAAGTTCATCTATTGAATTTCCAGTGCAGCCTGTCTGACCTCCAGGGCACAACTCCAGCTAATGGATACCAGTGCAGAGCTAAACATAATGCATATGGGCAACTTGCTGACCTGGCTTTTCCCTGGTGACTGGAGGTGCCTACATTAGTTCCAGTATATGGAGAGCAACCTCTCCTGGGCAACAGCCTTATTTTTTTCCCTGAACTCAGGCTTCTGTCAGCACTAAACCTTTCTCTGCCAAACTCACTATTGATTTCACAAGCTCTGAGTCCTTGAGAGAGCAATGTTTTTTGGTAAGAGCCCCAAGTTTTGAAAGAGTCTGCAGGACTTAGTACTTTGGGGTGACAACCCCCACCTAAATAGGAAGGTGGGCAGGCTTCTTAAAGAGAGAAGAGAGTTTCCCATTCATGCATCTCATACCCGAGAGGCTTTAGAAGAAATGCTGGAAGGTCTTTATCCTCAAGAGCCATTTGGTTTTCAGATGAAAGAAAATCAAAGAGAGCAAAGCAGTTCCTGGAATCCAGCAATACCTGGCCATAACCCCAATGCAAAGCAAGGAAGTTCCTTCCAGGAAGGGTTCTTCTGGTGCCACCATCCCCACCATCTGGTATTCAACAAGCAGATTCAATAGTGTGTTGAAGAGTTTGTACTCAGCCACTGCCAAGTTCTTCTTTGAGTCTCAGTTCTCCTATCTACAAAAAGGGGAATGCCTGTGCCTACCTCGTAAGATCATTGTGAGTTTAACAGTAATGCATGCAAAGCATACAGGACAAGGCTTTCATGTTAACTCTTCTTACTAGCTGGGTAGATCTAGACCAGCAGTTTGCTACCAGGGGGGATAGTACCCCCCAGGGGACACTTGCCAATGTCTGGAGATGTTTTTGGTTGTCACACCTGGGGGCAGGAGCTACTGGTATCTAGTGGGCAGAAGCTAAGGGGGCTGCTAAACATCCTGCAATGTCCTGGACACCCTCACAACAAAGAATTATCTGACCCCAAATGTCAATAGTGCTGAGGTTGAGAAGCCTTGCCCTAGACTGAGCAGACAACAAAGGGTCCCCAGTCTCCCATGGAAGGATTCTCATTGTCATGAAAACTCTGATGCTCATTGTCATGAAAACACCTGTTGGTGGCTTAGCATAGAAGTAAGGGCCACTGACTTTGGGTCTCTTCTGTCATTTACCATCTATCTGAGTGACCTTGGGGAGGTCAACCTCTCTGAGCCTCAGTATCCTTATCTTAGATATGGAGATAATGAGACATATCACATAGATGGACTCAAAGATTAAGAGAAAAAAAAGGCATGTGAAATGCCTGGCCCTTAGTAAGTGCTCAATAAATGTCCACAAGTACTAGTAAAGGTGGTCTTGCCAGATGCAGTATTAACTTAGCTCTTCTGGGAGCTGAGATAACCATTAAAAGCAGAGAGTCCTCCATGCTGCATTAGCTGGTGGATGTAGGTCTTTCTTTAATAATTGGAAAGCTTGATGAGTATTATACAGCTATAGCTGTGATAATGCTGCATAACAAAACAACCCAAAAACTCAGCCACTTACAACAGCAAGCATTGACTTTTCCCTCAATGGATGACTGGAGTAGCCCTGCCTTGGGGTGCTGGTGGGCTGGGCTGAGGTTCAGGTTTGTTTTGGGTTTTTTTTTTTTTTTTTCCTTTTTGTCTTTTTTACTGACCGGTAATGGGATCGCAACCCTTGGTGTCGCGCCCGTACCAGGGACTGGCAACAAGATCACAACCCTCCGTGTTGCGCCCGCACCGCGCTCAGTCAGTGAGCGGGAACCGGTCTCCACATGGGATCCGAACCCTCGGCGGGAACGCCGCCGCACTCCCAAGCGGCGCACTCTCCAGTGCACCACCAGGCCGGCCCTTGTTTTGGGTTCTGGTTGGCTCCACATGTCTCATTTTGGTGTCTGGGGGCAGAAAACCAATAGGGTTATGGGATAAGGAGAGATAGCACATGGCTAGTTTAAGGTGAATGGTCAGGAAAGCCTCTCTAAGGAGGTAACACTTAAGCTGAAAATTAAATGCCAAGAGATTGGAAAAGGACGTTCAAAGCAGCAGGAACAGCAAGTGCAAAGACCCTGGGGTATGAACAAGCTTTGCATGTTTGAGGAATGGAGAAACAGACAGGATAAAGCAGCATGAGAAGTGAGGAGAAGAAGAGTGAAAGTCAAGGTGGGTAAAGTATGCAGGGCCTTGAGTCTGTCATCTATGTTCAAAATTTGGTTTTTCTCTAAGAGCAATAGGATACTGCTGGAAATTCTGGTTTGGAGTTTAAGTAGATCACTCTAGACAGTATGAGGTGGGCACTCTTGTAAGTCTCAGTTTATAAATGAGGAAACTGAGGCCCAGTGAATTTGAGTGACTTGCCACAGGTCACACAGCTGGTAAGCAGCAGAGCCAAGATTCAAACCCAGGTCTTCCTGACAACCAGGCCCAAATGGCTTCAGGCTCCCAGTGGGCTCAGGCAAATATGGGAGCATATTGCTGTTTACCTAAAGTTGTGCTGTCCAGTATGGTAGCCACTAAAGAGGTGTGGCTATTTAAATTACTTAGAATTAAATAAAATGAAAAATTCAGTTTCTCAGTTGCTATAGCCATGTTTCAAGTGCTCAGGAGTCACAAGTGGCCAGTGGCTGCCATATTGAAGGGCACACACAGTGGACATTTCCATCATCACAGAAAGTTCTGTGGGACATTTCCATCATCCCAAAGCCTCCGGCTGGTAGGAGCCGTGCCATACATCCATTCCTGGGTGGGGCTGGTGGGCAAAAAATAAATGTCTGGAAGTGGCCTGGAAAGTGCAGATTGTTTTGACTCTCTGCCTTAAGCTACAAAGAATAGTCTGTTCTAATAAAAGACTTCTGCAAAAGATAAGACTGTTTATTTATGAGTCAGATTCTACTTGAGCCAAGTGAGGCTCCATCTGGATTTTCTTAAATGGGAAGAGAGGTTTTCAAGCCCCAAGGGTCTTGCAGCTGGTCTTTGCATTGATGAAAAGTTTCTGGCCAGGTCCATGAAGCAAGGGGTAGAGTCCAGATTGGGACTCAGGTATCTGGTTTGCCTTGAGGAAGATTTAGTTCTGGAAAACAGTTCTCCTCCCATGTTTGTTTTCTCTCCTGCCAGATACTATAATCTCTGTCTCTCTTTGACTCCTCCACTGAGATACATCAATTTGAGAACAAGGGTTTGGTCTCAGCAGCACTTTATGCCAACTTATCATATCTTTATCAAAGACTGTGCAGATACTGAATGGTGAAGACCCTCAAGTTGGCTTCATAAGTAAGAGGAGAAACACTTATAAATGAAAGGTCTGGGGCAGTGTTGGCTTCAGGCACAGGTAGATTCACAAATCAATTTTTCTGTACCTCTCAGCTCTGTACTTGCCTGGGAAAGTGCCATTCCCAACCCCATATGGAGGTCCCTGGATGCTCTGGGTCCACAGCTTCCCAGGTTCATGTCCAGCAGAAATGAGATGCTACATTCACTCTGTCACAAATCTTAGAACTTCTTGTCATCGGGCCAGGCTGAGCTATGTGACCATTCCTGGACCAATCGCTGTAGCCAAGGGAGTGTGGTGTATCATGAACACCTCCCAACCTCATAGCCAAGGCCAAGACCTACTGAAGCCCATGGACTGAGCATGGGGATATGTAGGTTCTCCTGGAAATATCTTAAAAACTGTTACAGAAAATAGAATAAGGGGATTCTGGGCAGCAAAAATAACAAGTGTGTAGTAAGTCTGGAACTCAGTCAGGCTTCTACCTCCCAGTTGACTTCTACTTTTATTCCCACTTCTTCTGCTTCTGAGCTTTAGAGAATGAATAATGATTGGGCAGCATAAGCTGAGTGGTGACTGAGCCTTTTTATCTGTCTCTACTCACATGCCTGTTGCTGAGACGCTGATGGGAAGAGTTGTACATGGATGGGTCTGGGCTGGGGAAGAAATCCAGGGAGCTTGCCACTTATATCTGAGAGGATGATTTTGGTTAACAGATTATGAGACTAAAACCAAATTAAGAAAAAAAGGGGCATTTTATGGCTCCTGTATCTGAATAGTAAGAGGCTTCCCTGGCTTCAGGGATGGCTGGATCCAGGGGCTCAAATGAAGTAATCAGTATTTTATTTCTGACTCTCCTCCTCCTGGCTCAGAATCCTCTGTGCTGATTGAATTTTCAGACAAGTTGTCCTGTTCTACAATGGCTGCAGGCAGCTCCCAGACCATCCCTTTACAGGTGGAGATCTAGCAGAAGAGAGCATGTTTCTTTGGCCTGGCCTTGCCTGAATATTTCCTGAGATTCCATCTGATTGATCCAGCTCAGATCATGGGTTGACCCCTGAGCCAATCGCTGTGGCTAGAGGAACATGAAGCTCTGATTGACTTTGGTCATGGTTACATGATCTTACTCTTAGGGCTGGAAGTAGAGTTTAAGCTCAATCTCTAGATAAAATGGGGGAGGAGAAGACACCCCCCCAAGGAAACTAGGGCTGTAGCCACAGAGAATTCTACTGGGCTACTGCAGCAAGGGATCCTCTCTTCTCCCAGCCCCTTACTCTTTGCCTCCCAAACTTTCTCTGTCCCAGGATCTTCCTCCAGTTTTTTAATTTTGCCTGGGTTAGGGAAATTGGGCCACTCCAGCCCCACCCATGAGTGGGTTTTTCTTGATGACTTTATAGGTCATCTGCCCTAACTGAGCTGAGAGGCAGGAGGAAGTGGTAGAGTCTGAATGCTCCTTGGGAGTCTTCCAGCAAGATGCTGTCCTGCAGTTCTCCCAGGAAGGTGTGGGTCCTGTGATTGACTGTTGAAGGCACTAGGATCACTGGCATGACAATTAACACCGTAGAGTGTAGAAAGCATAAATGGAGTGATCCCAAATCAGAAATTGAAGATGAGAAGAAAAGAGCTGTCAGGGAAAGCTGTAGAAGTGGTAGTGTCAGTCCCAGTGGGAGTGGTATGATTGTACACTGCAGTAGTTTACCAGAGCTGCCATAACAAAGTAACCCACACTGGGTGGCTTAAAACAACAGAAATGTATTCTCTCACAGTTCTGGAGGCCAGAAGTCTGAAATCAAGGTGTGAATAGGGACACACTCCCTCTAAGCTCTCTAGGAAAAAAATACTTCCTTGCCACTTCCAGCTTCTTGTGTTTGCAGCAACCATTGGTACTCCTTGGTGTGTAAAGGTATCGCTTCATTTTCTGGCTGCGTTTTCACATGGTTGTCTTTCCTGTGTCTGTCTATTTTTCTTGTGCTATTCTTATAAGGACACCAGTCATACTAGATTAAGACCCACTCCAGTGTGACCTCATCTTAACTATACCGGCTATGATCTATTTCCAAATAAGGCCACATCCTGAGGTTCCAGGTGAACATGAAGATTTGGGGACACTAGTGAACCAAGAACACATACCATACAGCAACTCCTCAGAAGGAACAGAGGTTTTGAGTTATTCATGTCAAGGCTTCCTGAGGGCTTGAGTCAAGCTCTTTTCCCAGGGCTTTCTGACTTGGCACTTGTAGGATTACAGTTAGGGCCAGAAACATGAGCTGTCCCTACTGAAAATTGTCCACCAAATGTTTCTGCATACTGCCATGTGCCCGAGACAGTCTAAAGGCTGTGTCTACACATGACCTTCTTGAGAAGACCCAGCTGGTTCCCTGTTAGAGAACAGTTCGTAGTGATAAATACTTCACCACAAAACTGCCACTTCCAAAGAGAGGATGCTCTGTGTAGACCAAGAAAGGCTTTATTGGAAATGAAATTTGAACTTGGTGTAGCATTTGATTTGAGTAAATTTATGAATATGATATGAGCACATCCATGGGAGAGGGGGCAGGAATGGAGATTCATTCATTCAACAAACATCTATTAAGCACCGATGTGCCGTGTAAAGTTCTAGGCACTGGAGCCCCCACAGTGAAATGCACAGAAGGTTCTGGTACTCTGTCACATTGTAATAAAGTGACACAGAAAATCAACAGCAAAATAATAAACAGGCAAAAAATACAAGACAATTTCAGCTATATGTTCTATGAAATAAGATAACGTAAAAGAGAGTAATAGAGCACAGGACTATTAGAGATAGACAAGGAATAATAGCTAACAGGGACTATATGCTAAGTGCTTTATGTAGACTAACTCATTAGTCTTCACAACAGTCCTGCAGATTAGCATTATATTTACCCCAGTGTACAGATGAGAAAACCAAAGACAGAGCAGTTAAGTGATTTGCTCACAGCAAGTGAATGGTAGAGCCAAGACCTGAGCAAGAGTCTTATCCAGAATCCATGCTCAAAATAGTATGCTATTCTGTCTTTTAATTGGATGGGCGGATGGACAGATGTGGATAGATACATAGAAAAATGGTACACAGATGATAGATGGATGAATTGATAGATAGATAGACAGATGAAGGGATGGATGGGTGGATGGACAGACAGACAGATACTCTACAGAGGTCAAGGAAGGTCTCTTTAAGGTGGTAACATTTGTTCTAAGACCTGAGTGGAGAGAAGGAACCAGACTTGTCACGATCTAGGGAAGAATGTTTCTAGGAAGAGAGAACAGGATGCAGAAAGGCCCTAAAATGGGAATAAAGAAAAATCCACCAAAAGGTCTGGGCAGAGTGTGAGAAGGGACCAGTGACTGGAGATGAGCCCAGAGGGATGGGCCAGTTGCAGATCACGTGGTGAGCAGTGTGGATTTCAGTCCAATTCCAAAGGAAAGCTGCTGCAAGTTTACTTGTTTGGGGGAGGGGTGAAAGCTGGGATGTGACTGAGGGAGAGACCACTGTGGGTAAGAGGGGAGCAGAAATGTGGGTGGAGTCGTGAGCAGGGCATTGAGGGGAAGTATTTCTTGAGTCTTGTCTCCTGTTGCTTATCCCAGGAACAAGAGGATGGGTGGGCCTGGTCCAGCCCCAGGATGGACATGCTGAAAACTCAAACCCATCAGCTTCCCAGTTTCACCAACTCCCCTGAACTCTTGGAATGAAGACAGGTGTCATCTCAGCCAGCAGGGCTCATCCCAGGGGCTCCAACTGTGTCCCTCCCAAAACTCCTGCATCAATCCATGTGGCTGGATTAAGTCCCTGCTGCCTGGTTTGGCCCCAAATCCCTTTTCCCCTCACACCCAGCGAGTGACAGCACAGGTGATAGATAGCACGAGTGTTCAGGTGGCAGCAGCTGCCTTTGCAATCTGCCTTCTCTCGCCGGGACCTCTTCCAAGCCTGGAGGTTCGCGGAGAAGCTGTGACAGGCACAATTGCCATTGGCAGGACAGTGCTGTGCCCTGAGCCTGGGATCCCAGAGCTTTAGCATCTCAAGAGCCATTATTAAGAAGAAAGTGGTCAGATTGTTCAGAGGGTGACCAGGGCATGAGCTACAGGGGAGAGACTGCGAGTATGTGGCGGTCAGATCCGATTAAGGTTGTCATTCTGGAAGCTTCTCCCCACTAGCCTCTTCAA
Source organism: Galeopterus variegatus (assembly GCF_000696425.1). Taxonomy (NCBI): domain Eukaryota; kingdom Metazoa; phylum Chordata; class Mammalia; order Dermoptera; family Cynocephalidae; genus Galeopterus; species Galeopterus variegatus. The sequence goes on along the minus strand of NW_007741756.1, from coordinate 13,254 downwards.
ATTTCTTTGTGAACACACTCTGGGGCTAATACATTCCTTCTGCCTGACCCTCTGCAGATTCCTGTCTGACGGGCCCCAGGTTGCTGCCTGGCCACAGGCTTGTGGGGCACACCTGATACGTGCGGTCACCAGGCTAATTCTGCACATGTACGTTTTCTGATTGACTTCTCCTGATGTGTCCATGATGCTCTTCTTCCCCTGCACTGCATGCCCCTCCCTGCTTGTCTCTGACCTTGTACGTCAACCTTCTTTCTGTTTCTAGAATAGGCCAAACCTCCAGGTCCTCACACAGTATAAAGGAGACGTTAAGGGGAGACTTTCTGGACCTAGATGGTTGCTTTCAAATCCAGCTCCAGCTCCTACAGGCTGTGGGACCATGGACAAGTTATTTGACTTTTCTGTTCCTCAGTTTCCTCACCTGTAAAAGGATGAAAGGACTCAACACACAAAAACCCTTAAAACAGAATCTGGCATTCGGCAGGCACTTAATAAGTGTCAGTCTCCTCATTGATTCTCCCTTTCTGAACCCCTCTTCTCCCAATCTTGCAGGGCTGCCACCTTCCTACGAGGTTGGGCTCAGCTTAAACATCACCTCCCCAGAGAGGTCTTCTCTGTGCCCATTCTCGCTGTGTTTCCTTATCATTTTTATCACGGCACTTATCTTTCACAGTCATTTTCTTCTTTACCTGTTATTGTCTGTTCTCACACCATGCTGGCTGGAACTGCCCAGCACATAGTAGGAGCACAGGAAGTGTTTGCGGGAAGAACGCTCATTTTGTAGATGTAGAAAATGAATCTTAGAGCAGTAAAGTACCAAGCACAATGCAAATGTAAGTGTGAGTTCCTGCCACAGCATTCGCAGCCTACAGTGCAGCATGCCCCTTTATCAGGAAGTTTCTCTGGGACTGACTGTCCCGACCAGCAGCTCCACCTGTCCCATCAGCCCAAGTGGGGTGGTCAGCCAGCCAGCCCCCCTCCTCCCTGAGCAGGGCCAGGCAGCCACCCGACACGGCCAGCACCCCCCGAGTGGACAGCAGTCCCGAGCCGAGGTGTCTTGGCAGCATTTTTCAATGACAACTGGATAAAGTGTGATTTATCACAGACCAAATTTCTGCCTAGCCATTTAAATTCCATGTGGCCATCATTGCAAGGGGCAGGACATAAAAGAGAAGGGAAGGGCACAGACATTGTCTTGGAAATACTGCTTAGCTCTGACTTTTCTCTGCCTGTTTCTTTTTCCTTCTCTTCCAGAGATGTCAGCAAAGTAGGTAGAAAGCACTTTAGTCATGAGAGAACTGCTGAAATTGCAGCAGAGACCTCCTTAAAATGTAAAACTTCAGCTCCGGCAGTGGCAGGGGAAGGGTGAATTGTACATGAGATACCAGGCGCGCCAGAGATTCCACGGCACAGGGAGAACAGGGGCTGACAGAGAAAGGAAGGGGTTTCTAAAGTAGACCCCAAAAGTCAGGTCGAGGCAAATGTCACTCAAACTGTGGCTCCTCCAGGACAAGAAGCTGTGACAGAGAGACTTCCCGCACCCTCTGGGCAGCCTCCTAAATCTGGGATCAGGGCTCTGCTAATCCCTGCCAGTGGCCTCTGCCTGAGGAGGAGAGAAAATAGAATAAGATAAAAAGGAGCATGGGGGCCGGCCTGTGGCTCACTCGGTAGAGTGTGGTGCTGATAACACCAAGGCCGCGGGTTCGGATCCTATATAGGGATGGCCGGTTAGCTCACTGGCTGAGCGTGGTGCTGACAACACCAAGCCAAGGGTTGAGATCCCCTTACCAGTCATCTTTAAAAAAAAAAAAAAAAAAAAAGAGCATGGGAGGTGGGGAAGAGAGGAGAAGAAACATGAAAGCCCTGGAGAGTTACAGGATCACCTTCACCCTGTCTCTTAGCAGAATAACTCAGTCAGCTATGCTGTATGACAAGTAACTCCAATGTCCACTTGTTTAAGCCAATCATCATTTATTCCTGCATATGTGCTTGCAGGGCACTGGGTGAGCAACTTCAGGCTGGGAGCTTGGCTGGGCTTGGTCTTTGCTGTTGTTGGGCTATGGTGAGCTCCATGTGGCTCATCTGGGGACCCATGCTGAGAGGTAGCAGCTACTTTACAGGCAGCTCTTCTCATGGCCACGTTCACAAAGATAGGCAACAATGCACACTTCTTCAGCCTGAGCTTAGACTGGTAGGCAGTCACTTCTGCCCACGTTCTCTTAGCCAGCGCTAGTCACGTGACCAAGTCCAACATCAGTGAGAAAGAGAAATAGACCCCTCCCATGATGGAAGAGAAAGGAGAAGAATCAAAGCCACAGCCCCATCAACACAGAGCCAGTTTGGCATCACAGGGAAGAGCAGAGTTGTCTGTATTTAAATCCTGACTCGCTGACCACCAGCTGTGTGATCTTGGGCAGCTGTATCACCTCTCTGTGCCATAGTTTCCTCATTGATGATATGGATAGGATAAAGATAGTTTTAGGTGAGGATTCAGTGAGATGATCCATGTGAGCCTCTTAGAAAGATGCCTGGTTTGCTGTAAGCACTCCATAAATGTTTGCTGATGTTGTTATAAAGCAAGCACTCATCAATGAAAGTCCATCTCCTCATGTGCATGTGCGTGCATGTGTGTGTGTGGTGGCTGGGTGGGCATCAGGGCGCTGGGTCAGCAAGCAGCCCTGCATGTCCTCTGAGCATAGGGAGTATTCAGTGACCCAGATCCCTGAGCACCTTTCCCCCATCAAGGCCCCACATGTGGTTACCTTGGCAACACTTTAACTTGGAGATAACCAGTTCTGGGCATTTAATGTTCCATGGAGAGAACCAAGCATTGTTTATCAGTTGTTCTCATGAAGAAATGACCTACCTGAGAGTCCCAGTGCTGTTCCCCAGCAATCTTGCAGCCAGCCCCCATCAAGCCAGCACAGGCCAGCTCCTGGCAGGATGTGTTTTCTTCTTTGCATGCTGCTGGGCGGAAACATGGTGCAAAAATAAAAACAAAATAATAAATAAATACATCCTGGCACTTGGCCGTGATGGGATGTGGGATGTGGGAAGCACAGGACATACAGACACCAAGAGAGGAGGTGTCCTGATAAGGTTTAAGCACCTTTGGGTCAGACCACTGGCCCTCTCAGCAGCCCCCAGCCCCACCCCAACTACCCAAGTGTTCAGGGTAGAAAACTCAAATACTTTCAGTTTTCAGGCTGGTAACAAAATTAAACGCAATGGTTTCTCATGCTGGCAACTAATTTTAAAAACACTGTGCAGGCCCAATGCGACCCAGGACCACTAGTTTACAAGCTTCGAATCATACATTCTTCAACACCTATTTACTGAGCACCTATAATGTGCCACACTAGAGATACCACACTGAACAAAACAGTCAAAAATCCTGGTTGTCCTAGAGCATATGTTCTAGTGAGGGAGGACAGATAATAACCAAAGTGAATAGGTAAAATACACAGTGTATCAGATGGCAGCAAGTGACAAAGAAAAAGATCAAACAAAGAAGGGGGTAGAGAGGTTCGGTGAAGTTGCAATTTTAAATAGAAATGCAGAGAAAGGATCTCTGAGATGTTGACCTTGAGTTAGGCAGGGAATCTCAACCTTGGCACTGTTGACATTTGGGCCAGATTAATTCTTTGTGGTGGGGGACTGTCCTACGTATTGTAGGATATTGATGCCAAGTTGCACTCTGCCTCCCAATTATGACAACCAGGAAGATCTACAGAGATTGTCATATGTCCCCAGGGGGTCGAAATTGCCCCAGGTTAAGATCCACTGGATTAAAGATCTGAAAGAGATGAGGAGCAAATTATGCAGACAACTGGGGAAGGAGCCTTCAGGCAGCTAGAACAGCAAGTGCAAAGATGCGAAGGCAGGTGCATGGCTTGTGTGTACAAGGACCAGCTAGGAGGCCAGTGGCTGGGGCAGAGTGAACAAGGTAAAGATTTGTAGAAGGTGCTTAGGAAAGACAACAGGGCACATCAGGGAGGAACTTGCACATCATTTCAGGAATTTGCCAGAGATTAACAGGGGTCTGTGATTCAAAAATTTTTTAAAATGATAGCCCTAGATTAGGAGGATGGACAGTTGCTGAAAAGAGGCCCCTGTGCTGTGTATTCCTATCCGTCCCTCTGCATCCCTTCGCCCTCCCTTCCAGCTGTCAGCCCTGGGAGGCTAAATTTTGTGGATTGTTTTAACTGGCTCAGTCTTCCCCCAGTTTCCCACTGGGTTTAGGCCATCGGAGGCACCAGCAGATGCACGAGGGCGATAGAAGAGTGAGGTCAGGACGTGTGTTCCCCTAGGCTCCTCCTGCTTGGCATGGGTTGGCAGTGGTTGCATCTTCCAGCAAGGCCACAGCTCCCATAGGCCATTCTCTCCTGCCATGATGGTGCCCATGCTGGGTCTGTGGGCATGCTCTCACCTTGCCTGGCAGGTCATAGCAACTTCTTGGAGCCCTTTGTGTAGTGTCCTGGGCTGCCATAACAAATTACCACAAACTGGGTGCCTTAGAACAACAAAAATTTGCCCGCCCAGGGACCTGAGGCATGGATCTGAAGACTGGATCACCCTCTCTCCCACAACCAGGCACACTGCCAGCACCTTGGGGCCCACCCAGGATCCTGAGATATTGATCTGGGGACCAGATGCCCCCCCAACAACCAGGCAAACTGCCAGTGCCAAGGAGCATACCAAAAATATCATCTCCATGGGGGTGGCCCACCACAAACACCACAATAACCACGGCTGCCTTAAAATCAACTAGACACCACACCTACCACGTAGATGGTCCACCAGCCACTGGAGTGCATTGACACAAGGAGAGTCACCAGCAGAGGCCAAAGAAAAGAAGAGGATGTCTCTCTCCACAAAGCCCATTCCAGAGTGACAGAAGCATCTGCTCTATATTAATATTGGGGGACCTGAACACACCTCTCAGCATTGGACAGATTATCCAGGCAACAAATCAACAGAGTAACTATTACTCTTTCAGAAGGAGAGAAGAAATCTAGGGTAATTAGAAGGGGGAGGGGGAGTGAGGGGGGAAGGGGAAAGATTGGACAAGTGGCATAAAGAATAAGTACTATTTGTAACAATATATATGCTACTAATATTGATTTGATCAATATATGTCAGCTTTGAATCCCAAAAATATGTGTAATCAATTATGATTCAATAAAATTTTTTTTTAAAAAAAAGAACAGAAATTTATCCTCTCACAGTTCTGGAGTACAGAGTCCAGCATCAAAACATTGACAGGGCTGTGCTCCCTCTGAAGGCCCTAGAGAAGGATCCTTCCTGCTTCTTCCAGTCCTGGCAGCTGCCAGCAATCTTTGGCATTCCTTGGTTTGGAGATGCTTCGCTCCAGCTCCTGATCCCATCTTCACGTGGCCGTCTCTGTGTCTCCTCCCCTTCTCACACGGTCATAAGTCATTGAATTTGGGGCATGTCCTAAGCCACTATGATCTCATCTTGATCCTTAACAAATCACAACTGCCATGACCCTATTTCCAAATAAGACCATGTTCTGAGGTTCTGAGTAGACTTGAATTCTGGAGGACACTATTCAACCCTGTACCCCCCTCTAACTCTGGCGTGCTTTGCCACTAGACACTGGTTTCCCTGGACCCTACCCACACCTTTGCAAGGAGTCCCTTTGTTCAGCTCTCCTCAAGTTCCGTGGTTGCATGAACCATCTGTTCCCCATCTGGACTCAGAAAGGTGCAGCCTGTCTGAGTGGGCTCATTTGGGATGGACCCAGGGAATGAGGGCCAGGGCAGCTTGAGAGCAGTGTTTTCATCCACAAAATAGGGTCAAAATTGCTGTGCAGAGCTCCAGAAAGGACTGAGTATGAAAATGATAGGAACACACATCGCAATGTAAAACAAGGGACCGTTCTTGTATAACAGCATTTGATATTTTGTGTTAATGGAGCAGGTACACAAACTTGGATGTACAAGAAATGTAAATTCGACTTTCCTGCATCTGAACTTAATCCAGATATAGCTCCAGTCCCCTAAGTGGCAAAAAAAAAAAAAAATGTACCAATCATTTGATTTTTGAACATGTTAGGTTTGAGATACTCATTAGAGATCCACGTGGAGAGGTTGAATAAGCAGTTGGATATCCAGAGATAGGATTCTTGGTGTTGTGAGCACAGAGATGTTTCTTAAAGCATCATAACTAGTAACTACAGTAATGAGAAGCTTGCAAAAGATGCACGGAGTGGTCTCAAATTGTGGTCCCCAGACCAGAAGCAACAATACCATGTGGAGATTGGTTAGAAATGCCAGTGTGGATCCCAACACAGACCTGCTGGATCAGAGACTCTGGGGTGGCCCAGCAGTCATGGTCACCAAAGGTCCCACTGGACATCAGTGGTTGACCAGCAAGTTCCTTTGCTTTCCTCTTGGAGAGTAACTCTCAGACTCTCCCCTAGGAGGCAGGTGATATACTCAGGAAGTTGTCAAGGCCTGAGTGACCACAGAATATGACAACTAACCAAATGCTGCTCAGCCAGAGCACATGGGATCCCCCATGGCCCCTCCAGGGCAGACACCAATGATCGGCTCTGTGGCCACCAAGCAATCAGCCCACATAGTTGAAATGTCAGAGGGAGCAGAGTCCAGTTGGCAGTTTTCTCAATGGGCAGCTTACCCACAATGAAAGATGGAAAAGATTCTGAGAAATGAAGCCAAGGGACTAAAAAGATTCCTGTGGGGTTTTCGGTTCCTTTTTTGTAGATGAGCTGTTTCATTTTGTAATACTGTGGTCCTCTCTGCTAGCCACTTAGGAGATGATTAATGCATCCTGAGACTTCCCCAGACATTTATGACACCTTCAGGAACAGCGGTGACAATGGCTCTATCATGCACAGCAACTACATACCCTTGACGTTCCTCTTATTTATTTATATATTCTGGAGCAGCCAGGTTCCCTCCCAGCAGAGCTCAGAAAGGTAATAAATGAGAAAAGTCAATGGTCTGTAAATTACAACTTTGATTAAAGAAGTGATTACTGATATAACTCTTGCTGGGCTATTATGTTAATGCCTGCCCAGATCCAGGGCAGTGTTTACATGCTAATGACAAGTCTGGGACAGCCACTAAAATTGCTTTCCATCCTTAATCAGCATGTAAACATTTTAAAACCACTCTTGACCATGAGTGAGAAGGTCCATCCGTGTACTCCCCTCCCAACTGCTCCCTGCCACAGTCCCCAGCAGATGGAGGAACTTCTCTCAGCCCAGCCCACACAGCTGCCCCTGCAAACACAAGTGTACATCGAAGATGAAAATTGGGTCCAGCGTGGCCATCCAGAGTTCCTGGAAGCTGGGCAGAGAGGTGATCGGATCACAAGAGTTCACTGCTCAGCACTGGATGTTATTCGGCTGGGTCCACAGACCACCAGAAGAGGACTCCACTCTTTCCAGGGTACACAATCCAGACAGGAGAATCAGCAGTGACAGCTTAGCATGCAAGTGCCATGCGGGGAGCCCATGAGTGACTTCATCAGCTCTGAAAAGTTTTGCTAAACTGGGTGTATGCATTCCTCTAGCAAGAATTAGCTTTATGTGTATTCTCAGAGTAGTCAGTGACCCCGAAAAGATTAGGAAACACTGCCTGAGAGCTTTCTAGAATCTTAAGAATTAATTTCTTGTGTTTTCACTATTTGGGGTGCCATCTCCTCTCAGTCTCTTTTTGCATCTCCCCTCAACCCCAAGATTGTTGATGGTTGTCCTGAAGCAGGAATCCCTGTGAAAGGAGGGCCCTGTTTATCCATCTCTCCCTCCATACATCCGTCTGTCCATACATCAGTTTGTTCATCTGTCCATCTATCTGTCTATCCATCCATCCATGCATGCTTCTGTCTGTTCATCCATCTGCCCATCCATGCATACATTCTTAAATATCTTCATCTCTCTTATCCATCCATCTATCCATCCATCTACCCATCCATCCGTCCGCCCGTCCATTCACCCATTCATCCATCTATCTGTCCATCCATCCATCTATCCATTCATCCATCCATTCAATATCCACTTTGCTGAGCTCCTGCTTCATGAGCAGCTGGTGCAAGGAACCAAGAAATCAAAGATGGGTAAGACATACCTTTTGCCTTCAAGAGTTTTACAGTATAGGAGATGATATGCACACATGGGGTCAACTTAAATCACATCCCACTAACTCGACTATGCAAGATAGGTTATATTGTTTCTCTATAACTCAGGTGGTTTCTGTTTTCAATTTTCAGTTCATTAAGATGACAGAAACAGAATCCCTGGCTAATTTCCAGAGGGCTTACCTACTGCTGAGGCATTGGGGGAGGGGGCTTCTAGTCTTCTAGTCTCTGTTCAGAGTTCCTAGGGCGTCATCCCTCATCAGCCACAGTCAGCACAGTTACCTCTGCAATGGCCTCATCCTCATCCGTGTTGCCTCTTCCTGCTTCCTGCGAACACAGGAGCCTTTGCTGTTTCCTTGCCATGCTGGGAATGTCCATGAGTCTGTATATAGATTTGTCTTTGAATGAATGTCATTGGAACACAAGAGCCAGATGCTTGCAGACTTTTATTTTTATTTTCTCTGTATGTTCGTTTTTCTTTCTACCGTTTCTTCTCCCTTTCCTGAAGCAACAACCTGCTAGAAAGGAGAAAGGAAAGGGAGGAATACAGAGGAAGGGAACATAGGCTGGTAGTCTCTCATATGGCTCTACCACTCACATAATGAGCAACCATAATGCAAACATATCAACAATCCAGGGCAGTCATGGCAGGCAGAACTGCATGTGCCAAGACCTGGGTGTCATCAGGACCATATGTGACTGGCAGGGAGAGTGTTGGAATGGTGAGAATCCAGCTGGACAAGGCAGCACTACAGGCCCTTCATATCCTGGGAGTCTGGATGGGGTGGGTGTGGCTGACTTTCTGAGCAGACATCAACCTGGGGTACAGACACCTGTGGTGTTCACATCACAATCCCTCAGCCACCACTTCTGGACTGTCCAAGTTCAAGTTCACTTTTTGATTGCAAAGTCTCACTTCAAGCTGCTTTCTGTACCAGGCTGGGAAAGCCCTCCACCAGTGGGAGACAGAAGCTGGTAGATAATATTCTTGCCTCATATCCCTCAGGTGGACAGTCCTGGATGCTTTTTATGAGGCCTCAGATGTCACAGTAGCAGCCCCCAAAATGCACCTTCCCATCGTCTTTTCCTCAGTGTCTGTCTCCTTCACCCCTGCTCCCTGGGGTCACTTCCCAATTAAATTGACTGCACCAAATCCCTGTCTCAGGCTCTGCATTGGGAGGAATCTGAATTAAGCATGTGTGCTTTGCAAGAGAACAAGACAAGCCAAAGAAGGGAGGACTCCAATGCCCCATGGACTTTTTCTCCATACCCACTCCCCCTGTCTTTGCAGGTGTCCGACCGCTGCAACTATGTCTTTGTCAATGGCAAAGAGATAAAAGGCAAGATGGATGCAGTGGTGAACTTCACGTACCAGTACCTGAGTGCCCCCCTGCACATCACCGTGTGGGTGCCCCGGCTACCCCTGCAGATCGAAGTCTCTGACACAGAGCTCAGCCAGATTAAGGGCTGGAGGGTTCCCATCGTGGCCAGTAAAAGGTGAGCCCAGAATGGGGAGATGCTCTAGAGCCCTGCTAACAACAGCTTTATGCACTGACCTTAACACTAAAAGATCCAATACAGGACCCAGCGCATAGTAGGTGCTGGTTTTACCATGTCAATTACATCTCCCTCAATCCTATCAACAACCCTCTGGGAAGGCAGGGCTCTAAGATAACCCAGCCAGGCACAAAGGCTGCTGAACAGCAGGTCGGTGTCAAACCCAGGTTGTGTGCATTTGACACTTGGGCTCCAATTATGCTGTCTCCTGCAAGCACCTTGCCTAAAATGATGTGACACAGGCAGCACATTTTTCTAGCCCCTCGGTCCCCAGGGAATTTGAAGTTTGGTTTATTCCCTCTTCTGTGCTTTGTGATTACAGTAAGCTTTAACTGTTTTGCGCAGATTAAATTATTGGATAAAATTTAATTGCATTTATACTGAACTGTGGGGTCACTGTTTACAAAAAGCCTCTAATTTATTTGGTGTGACTCGGACTGTCATGTGTAGGAGTTTGGGTTCTCATTTTCTTAATTCGGTGCCCCACACATAGGCGTATATTTGCCAGGTGAGGGTTGTTGCTGAGTTCATGGATTTCTGCCTGGAATTCTCCCTCCCAAACCATCAGGGCTATTTCCTAACAGTACCCCAGGAACCAGGGACTTCATCGTAAGGGACAAACTAGAAAGTGCCCTCGAGGACAGTGAGACACCAAGTCCAATGCCACAAGGACTTGAAGGAACTTGGGCTGATCAGGGGAGGTAGCTAAGAGCCTCGCCAGCCCTACAGATCTCATAGTGGTCATGAGTGGCCAAGAGAATGGGTTCACTCCATGTCCCTGAAGAAAGCAGGACTGAGACCCTCTGGGTTCCAATCCAAGCTCTGCCACTCACTTGATTTGTGAGATTCCTCAAGCTCCCTAACCTCTCTGTGCTTTGGTTTCTTCATCTGGATGTGAGAAAAATGATAGGTCTGCTCCACAGTGTTATGAGAGTAAAAGAGTTTACGCATGTGGAAGCTTAGAGAGGGACTTGGCACATCTCAAGAGTGTGATACAGCTCTGTCCAATAGAACTTTCTATGGTGGTGGAATGTTCTAGAACCACCCTGTCCAATATGGCACACTTGGGCTATAGCCGGTGTGGCTGAGAAGTTGAATTTTTAAACTTATCTAATTTTTATTCATTTAAATTAAAATATATATAGCCATGTGTGGGATAGCTTAGGCTTAGTAAATATTAGCTGTTAAGTCTTTTCATTTGTCAATCAATGTATTCAAGAAAGAGATGTGCAACCCTCTGCACTGCCACCTGGTGGAATCAGTGCTCCTCGTGTGGTCCTGGGGCTCCCGTATTGAACATTGTCTCCCTGAGGTTGAGACGGGCTCCAGCCTATCTCCTCTCCCTGGATCTGAGAGCTCCTTCCCTTTCCCACAGGCCCACACGAGAGAGCGAGGATGAGGATGAGGAGGAGCGGCGGGGCCGGGGCTGTGCCCTGCAGTACCAGCGTGCCACCGTGCGGGTCCTCACCCAGTTTGTGTCTGAGGGTGCAGGCCTGTGGGGTCAGCTGAGCCACCTGCTTAGTCCCGACTGGCAGTTCGACATCACCCACCTGGTCACAGAATTCATGAAGTTGGAGGAGCCTCACGTGGCCACACTCCAGGACAGCAGGATCTTGGTCGGGCGGGAGGTTGGGATGACGACCATCCAGGTAGGAGCAGGAGTTCGGGATTTCTGTATCCGCAGCACGCAGCATGCCATGCAGTATTGGGTAGGGGATTCAAAGGGGTGCAGATCACAGTGGCCAATTCCTTGCCCCCATGATGGCTGCAGATGGCATCATGGGGACACAGAGAGGTGAGCCTGGACCAGCTCTTTGAGCTCCAATCTCCTTCCAAACAGAAGTGAGAAGTTGGGTGCTGCACACCCCAGCTGCACACCCCAGCTCCACTCTCAACGGCACATCCCCATCCCACCACCTGCAAACACTCGCCATCCTGCCTCTCGGTCTACCACTCAGTACCCTCTCTCCAGACTTTTTCCTCCTCCACCTCTCGGAAACAGCCTTCATCTCAATGTGCTGCTTCTACCAGTCATCAGGCGAGGAAGTGTGGATTCTTCCTCTCACTCCTTTCCTTCAGTCACTACATCATGCTTCTATTTGTTTATTCAACCAACTCTCCCTGAACTCCTACTGCCTATCTTTCGCTCAAAGAAAAGTATAGAATGGTAGGATTTCAGGACAGATGGTGGGTCATGGAAGACTTTTC
>NW_007741756.1:0-1117 GCF_000696425.1 Galeopterus variegatus | reverse complement strand
CATCATGCTTCTATTTGTTTATTCAACCAACTCTCCCTGAACTCCTACTGCCTATCTTTCGCTCAAAGAAAAGTATAGAATGGTAGGATTTCAGGACAGATGGTGGGTCATGGAGGACTTTTCCTCAAACCTTCAGGTCCCACACTGCTGACTCCACCTTTCTGGAATGTCATTCTGGATTCTTACACCCTAGGTGGAAATGATGAGTACCTGTCTATCATGTCACCTGAACATCTCATGCCCAGTATCTGGCTTATGAGATGAGGCAGAAAGCAATGTTTCAGCAGAGGATACACTCTGGTGGTGGTGGGAGGAGTGGACTATTCATAATTTAGTTCTCCCCAGTTAATTTCATAGTTCACTTAGAATGTGATTCTAAATTCTAAATTCAATTTGTCTGAAACTTTTCCTGAATCTAGTCAACAGGATCACCATGTAAAGTTAACCAGGTTGTGTACTGTACAAGGGTACCTTATCTGAATGGGAGGGGTCATTCCTTTTTAAAGACAGAATGAGTTTTAATATTTATGTCAATTTTCCAACAGATAGAACTGAAATGTCTTAGGGAAAAAGTGACTTTATCTGATTCTGACAAAGATACAGTATGGGCCAGAGTATATAGCGAAGCAGGTGTGTGCCTCCTTCGTGCTGTGTTCTGGACCTCAGGTCTGTTTAGGATGGAGAGAGTATTGCTGGGAAAGATTCTAACATCTGGAAACAGGTGTGATGGCTTTTTTGTGTTCTGCCTATCCCACAGGTGTTGTCCCCACTGTCTGACTCCATCCTGGCAGAGAAGACAGTGACCGTGTTAGATGACAAAGTGTCGGTCACAGACTTGGCCATCCAGCTCATGGCTGGGCTGTCAGTCAACCTCCACCCCAACACAGAGAACAGCAAGGTCATCACGGCTGTGGCCACAGCTGAGGAGCTGCTGCGGACTCCCAAACAGGTAGGGGGCCAGACAGCAGCAGCCGAGAAGGAGCAGGGCCAGCACCTATGCCTGATTCAACAAAAGGAGAAGGAAGGACAGGGTCAGGCTAGCAGAACCACATTCCAGAATAGAGGCTACATCATTGCAGACCAAAATATTTGTCTTACCCACATAGCTATTGGACAA
>NW_007741755.1:36910-37429 GCF_000696425.1 Galeopterus variegatus | reverse complement strand
AAATAAAATTTAAAAAATCAGCCATCTGATTTAAAGGAGCCAGAGCACACACTGAGAACACCAAACAGTACAAGCCCAAGCAAAGATGTTATGGTGAGACATCAGTATATTAAAATATTTATTTCAGAGTCAGCTCTCTCATCCTTTCCACCACTTCTTCCCAGTCTGCAAGTATAGTCTGCTATTAGTTTAACGATTTCAGCATTTTCACCAGTAAAAATTAAAACATTTGCCTTAAAAATATGTTTAATAATTGACTCATTTGGTTTAGCTCAGTGCACATAGTTCCNGAGATTTAAATGCTTATTCTTACTAGTTAGCAAACTAATAATAAATTTTCTTGAATAAATGAAAGAAATGAGCCCAGGATCTGATGCAAAGGAGGAGATGAGAAGGTCTGGTGGGGGAAGAGCCAGGACATAAAGACGCATAGTCAGAACCCATGTCACGAGTGTGGCAAGTCCCACTGCAATGAGTTACCCTGAGACCAAGCGGTAGGACCAGTGGTCTCTGGGCCGG
>NW_007741755.1:33168-34807 GCF_000696425.1 Galeopterus variegatus | reverse complement strand
GTTGTGCAAGAGTTTCTACTGGATTGTTTTTAGAGTTGCAATAGCCAGAATAGCTCAGAGTGTTGAGTGTTTTAAATTATAATAGTGTACCCTCCAAATCACTCTCCAAAAGTCCTGCACTAATTTCCCTGCCTTTCAAGAGTACAGGAGAGTGTTTGCCCAAGCCCCCAGTAAAGAATGATCAAATTTATGGATTAATATTTACTTTTTCAACTCAAAATATGGCATTTGTATTAACTTGGATTTCATGAGGTTTAGTATATTTTGTATTGTTATTTTTATTTCTTATCGTATATGCCTGCTCGTATCNGGTATTTTGACATTGTGGTAGCTTTTTGATATGGAATTTAAATTTTCAGTTTGAGTTTAATTGATCGATTCTTTTATGGCTTCAAGGTTTGATGTCTTGTTTAAAACATCTCCCTTGCTCAGTTATGTTTTCCGAGAGCAGCTGTGAGCACCTGCTTCAGTGATCTGTAGGATCTGTGGGATCCACAAACCCATTCCATTTTGCTGTGAGCACACCTGGAAAACTGAACTGCCCTGACATGGATACAGCTGTCCCCAGGANATTTATGGATTAATATTTACTTTTTCAACTCAAAATATGGCATTTGCATTAACTTGGATTTCGTGAGGTTTAGTATATTTTGTATTGTTATTTTTATTTCTTATCGTATATGCCTGCTAGTATCATTTGTCAGTTTTTCTGTTGGAGTGTTTTATCACAGACTTTTAAAACCTCTTTGCATATCATAAATAGTAATTGTTTTCATCATGTTTCAATGTTTGTTTCCAGTTCGTCTTTGGTATTTTGACATTGTGGTAGCTTTTTGATATGGAATTTAAATTTTCAGTTTGAGTTTAATTGATCGATTCTTTTATGGCTTCAAGGTTTGATGTCTTGTTTAAAACATCTCCCTTACTCAGTTATGTTTTCCAAGAGCAGCTGTGAGCACCCGCTTCAGTGATCTGTAGGATCTGTGAAATCCACAAACCCATTCCATTTTGCTGTGAGCACACCTGGAAAACCTGAACTGCCCTTACACGGATACAGCTGTCCCCAGGACCTGGAGCACAAAATAAGCAAATCGAGTTGGTTAGCTCATTTTTATTATATTTTTATTTTTTTAAGTTTAAAGTGCTGGCTTGAATATTATTTTTACCACAAAGACTTCTAACTCCTTGCAGGGAGTCTCAGACTTGACCCAGTTCAGTTAAGTACTCCAGCTTAGATGAGAGAGTGGAAATTTTCACAACATAAGCTGTTATAACTACTATACTATAATATCAATAGACCAACTAAACAAAAACCAGCTCTGAGAGAAGCCACATTTGTTTGGCTTGTGCACTATCTCACGTAGGATCTCCACCCTGCTCTAAAAAGCCCAAGTAAATAGTCTTTTAACCAGTTGGAGACCATTTCATCACTTGGGATAGAAATCTATCACCTCTGAAACAGCAAAGAATAGCAAAGGCAAAAACAAAACTTAGTTTACACATGGCTATATGGTGTGTGTGTGTGTGTGTGCATGTGTGTGTATGCATGTGTGTGTGTGTGTGTGTGTGTGTTTGTACGTTCACCCTTCTCTTGTTTGCAGTGAGCTTTTAAAAGCAAGAAGATCCTTGATAAGGTCAT
>NW_007741755.1:30741-32135 GCF_000696425.1 Galeopterus variegatus | reverse complement strand
GAAAGATTAACAGTAAGATGCTAACCCTGTGATGGCCAAAGAGAACATTCTAAAGGATTACCTCGTCGCTTCTCTATGTAAGGAACTTCCCTGTGTTTATTTGGAAAAGAATGTTAAGAGGAAAGAAATTAAACTTGTCAGAGGTAATATTAGAAAATCGTTTATTTACAGGAGGGAAACCACTGCAAATGAGTGATGTTATTATTTTGATCCGTAGGAAGAAAAATTAGTAATCAACAATAAAGAAATATGAATAAAAGAAAAGGCTGTAAACCTAATTAGTTTGAACACATTAAATTTGTAGCTTAAAACTAAAGCTATTAGTGAATTTAATGGTGGCTCTACCTACTGATAAATTACTGTGAATATCGAAAACATCCCATTAGCTGTGATAAATCTGGGTTAGAACCATGGATTCATTGGATTAATTTTGGTTTATCCCATTAGCTGTGATAAATCTGGGTTAGAACCATGGATTCATTGGATTAATTTTGGTTTATCTTTTAAGAATGTCTATTTAGAATCTAGATATTAATCCTGTATACCTTTAAATGGTTTAATATGTGATTAAAACAAATGTACATTAATCCTTGTACACTAAATGTTCTTCCATAAATGGACAATGATAGCAGATAGAAGTGGGCATGGAGCAGGATCTGAATATCTTCAGAGTTGAGCACATGGCAGGTGACAATCTTAAAACATGAGGGGGGGCTGGCCCAGTGGCGCACTGTGCTAGTGCGCTGCTTGGGAAGCGCGGAGGCGCTCCCGCCGAGGGTTTGGATCCCACATACAGACCGGCCGCTCACTGGCTGAGCGAGGCGCGGGGGCAACACCGAGGGTTGCGATCCCGTTACCGGTCCCGGTCTGGTACGGGGGCAACACTGAGGGTTGAGATCCGTTGCCGGACACGGAAAAAGACAAAAAGGAAAAAAAAAAAAAAAAAACATGAGGGGAAAAGTACTTTTCACTTTCTGTAACTATTGGTGCTCATCACATTTGAGAGTTTTTATTTAAGAAACTTTTTTGCATGTCACCCGGTTGTCTGAATCCCAAGGCATCAGGATCAGTCAATACTGCTAATGTCTCACCAGAGCAGCAAATGAGTTGGTCAGCAGAGAATATGTGAGTAGTCTATAGTGAGGGTCTATAATGTCTTTTCTGGGTGGTCCCCAAACCAAAGGTCTTTTCCCTCAAAGGCATAGGGCTCTGTGGCTCTAGAGAAGGGTGTGTGTTAGCCCATTTTCTGTTGTTCATAACAGAATACCTGAAACTGGGTAATTTAAAAAGAAGCAAAATGCATTTCTAACAGTTTCAGAGACTGGGAACTCCGAAGTCCAGAGAACACATCTAGTGAGGGTCTTCTTCTGGGTGGGGCTGTCTACAGCACCTCA
>NW_007741755.1:24886-29718 GCF_000696425.1 Galeopterus variegatus | reverse complement strand
CCCCAACTGAGAGTCAACTCAATATAAATGAAACCTCAGCAGCAAAAACTTCCTGCAATGAGAGAGTATTGGCTCTTGGGAGAACACTTCGATAGCAGAAGCTCTGCTGAGAACACACTTGGAAGGGAAACAGCTGTGGGAAAAGTATCTGTCCAAGATCGGCTGAAGATCTGCCAGTCCTTGGGCTTAGCAGAAAGGAGACCCAGCTAGTTAAGTGCACAGGCTCAATGCAACTTTTTTTCTTATCTAATGCCTATAAGTGGGTCTCATGGTTGTCAGCTATGACCTGTTTCAGGTAAAATTTCAGAATGTTGCTAGTGCATGTAAATGAAATAACAGAACTGGTTAATAACAAAACCACATACTTTTTGGTAACTGATAAAATAATACCAAATACTAAGAAAACAGGCAAACTGAGACATAGTTTGTGCCTGCTTCTACTCCCAATGCCAGAAATACTCTAATTAATTAATAGCAAAAGAAAAAATATCAACTTGCCTCAATGATCTTAAAGCATAATTCTTAAAGGGCCAGAAATGATGTTCAGGCAAAGAGGATAATAGTCATAAATGTTAGTTCTTTTTACCTTAAAAAATAATGAGTTATTTTTGTGATCATATCTGTTCTAACTTATGTTTTTTAAAAGACATTTTGAAGCTATAATTCATAGTTAAATAAGTCAAATTTGTCTGTGTTTCATAGCCTAAATTTAATTGATAAAAATATTTCACAACACTGTCCAGCCAAATAAATGATAGAAAAATGTAAGAGGCCACAAACAACATAAACATACTGAAAAACACAAACTCCCACCAGATTCTCAAACACACCTCCTGCCATCAAAGGACAGCTGTGTTAGTCTGAAGACTGTATGGGGCCATGAGCAATAAAAGTCATGAGCACTCTGGGAAGCCAATAAATACATTTCCAGATCTCTCTTGGTCATTCTTGACTCACCTCCCCTGGTGCTGCCCTTTTGTTTTTAACCCTGAAATCACAGCCTTTAGTTATTATCCTCTTTTTCCTGAGTCAAACATAAATCAAGATCTTATCCTATATCTGTGAAACCTATTGACAAACAAGTGAAGAGGGTCATCTGTCCTCTCTCATATGCCTTTGAGAACTGCCATATGCATTACAAACACACAGGGTCAGGGTGCGGATGGGAGGTGGATATGCATTTCCTATCCAATGGGCTTGGGAGGAGAGAAGGTTGCTTTCAATACAGTTTGTACCAGCACCAACACTGCTAGCTTGCTGTGTATTTTGGTGCTCGAAAATCAAACAGTGGCACCCACACCTGCCTGTGGGGTGTCTTTTTCACATCTGCTTATTTTTGAGGTGTTATATTTCTTGACAATACCAAATCAATAAACATATTTCTTGACAATACCAAATCTGCTTATTTTTGAGGTGTCATATTTCTTGACAATACCAAATCAATAAACCTAATTTGCAGCAACATACCACATTACAGCACTTGATATCACACTTCCAAGAACCAGCAGGCTAAAATCTTGACAATTTGAGCCACATACCAGCTCCTGACATTTAGATCTTTTCCAGTAAAAATTGTAATCATCAAGCTTTTCATATACAGTACAGTTTCTGTCTTCCCTACTTCCGGCAATAGCATCATCGTTTCAAATAGTCACTTAAGCTTAAAACTCTGCAGCTCTCACCCTCAATCCCTTCTTCTCCTGTATGCCCCCATCTTTTCAGGATCAAGTCTTCTGGCTTCTTCAGGTTGCCTTCCACCTGTGTCCATTACATGCCATTTCCAGTGGCATTGTCCCCTCCACTGACCGGCCATTTTATGGCTGGATTATCAGTCATTTGCCAACTTATCTCACCATCGCTCGACTCTTCCATTCCCATTTATTCCACCTGAATCCCAGCAGGTAGGTCTCTAAGAAATCTTAATCTTCATTTCACTTGCCTGATAAAACCTTTCAATGCCTGGTTTTCACTGCCTCAAATTGGCTTTCACATCCCTTCCGAGTTCTCCCAGTCCCATTCCCCCAATGTCCTTCTGACCTCTCTACAGTAGAGCGAGGGACCAGACTGCTCACATGCCTGCAAACGCACTGCACGAGGCCTGAGCACCCCATGTCACACACATTCTGCTCCTCACCGGGGAGAAGCTTCTCGTCCCTCTACCTACCCAAATCCTCCCCTTCTTCAAGGCTCATCTCAAATCCAAACTCCTCATATAGCTTCCCCCGAAGCTTCCTGCCCACAGGTATTCCTCTCTCCTTGGAATTTCTCCTGTCCACTTTCTCTCCAGACATAATCTGTGCATTTAAATGTATTCTTCCTATCTTTTTTATTTTTTATTCATATACAACAATATGTGAGTACATTCATACATAAATATTCATATATAAGTACATATATGAGGGTACTTCAAGAAGGTTGTGCAAAAATAGAATTGAAAAATAATACGAATTTTTCCATGAACATTTCTGAAGTACCCTCATACATACACATAGACTTTTTTATGTAATTGCTATTATATATAAATATTGTTATGTGACTTCCTTTTTGATACACTACAATATATGTTGGAGATCTGTCCCGAGGATACCTGTGGAATAATGGGTGGTTGTTTCTTTTTTGTACATCTGTATTCTTCACATTTTCTACAATAATCATATATAGACTTTGTAATGACACATGCACAAAATGTTATCCAAAGACCATAAAACAAGCCGACAAAGAGATGTCAACATAAAGGATCGTGTTCCCAACTTCCTATCTAGCAGAGAAAAAAAGATAATTTCAATGATTGTACAAATGGTTAAATGGAGAGCACAAAATTACATCACCTTCAAAATTTAAGGATTTTTTTGTAAACAAAACTTAGACTAGTTTATCCATAATACTCAAGTTTTAGTACAATATACATTTAAACACGTATTAGGCTCAAAGGACTCAGATGTCCAAGTGCAGAAATGAAGTAGCTCTAATCCCTGCTCCTGGCTGACAGTTTATAGAAATTTGCAGGAGTGATCTTATGCATATTTGTGTTTCTTTCCTTGAAGCCAAAGATGTCTTTTGAAAGAATGTCTTTTGACATTAACCACAGTGTTACAGACAAGGGTCTATCATTATGCAGCATATTTAGTTAATCGCTTGATTTTAATGCTAATAAATGATACATTAGGTGCCTCTGAATTTTTAAGGCATTTTCATAACTATTACCTCATGTTACATTCTCAGTAACCCTTGCAGTAGGGTAGTCATCACATTGTGTAGACAGAAAAACAGACTCGAGATGGTCCTGTGGCTTGCCTAACTCACTGAGCTACAAGACTGCACAGGAAATGTCCCATCTTCTAATGTTATGTCTTTCCCCTGAATCCAGCCAATGAAAGCAAGTTATTTTTGATAGGAAAGACTCAGTCCTGGTCCCAGAATAAATTTTAATATTACAGCTAAGTTATAAATACGTTGCACGGCAAGAGTCTGGTGCACCATGAACCCTATTTTACGGTCAAGATCATGTGGCACACACTGTGTATTCTAGTCTGTCTTTCCCACGACTGTCCAGGGTAACTACGAACCAGGAAGGAAATTTGTAGAAGTAAATTCCATCTGACAAGCACAAATAAATGTATTCAACTGCCTGTATTCTAAGCCTATCCAAGCAATGCCACCATCACGTAAATAGAAGAAGCCAAGTTGGTAACAATGCACATGCAATGGTCAAAAAATACTGATTTTAATATCTGATCAAATGCTGGGAATGAGTGGGGGTAGGGAACACACACACGAAAAAGGACCATCTGTTACTTATTTAAGCCATCCTTAGACAGGAATATATTACTTTTCAGGGGAGAAAAATATTGTTCTTTCCAGAGGAATAGGAATGTGATATAAACAATGAGATGAGATAAAGCTGTTTATATCAAAGGGTGAATCACATTATAACACTGAAAAATAGTACACATTTCCTGTTATTGCTGCTATAAGTAAAAAAGCATTTGAAAGACAAATTACTGTTGCTATTCTTGAAATTCCCAGGCTCTTCTATAAGTAATGACATCTTAGTAGACATGAGGCTAACCAAGTGCAGACACATCTCCATCTACATAATCTAAGGGGAAAAAAATCAATCACTTCTCCTTCGAGAAAGAGAATACTTATCCCTATAAAATCGAAAGAATCTAGAAAAGCTTACATCTAAGACAAAGAAAAACCACGAGTAGGGTAGGGAAGATGTAAGTGGCAGATATGCTCCCACTGGGACTAGAAGTACAGGCTCATTCTAGAGACAATGTTCTGGGTCATGAACAGCAGGCAAGAGAAGAGAGCAGGTGCCCAGGTGTGAAGTGTTGAAGAAGGTCACAAGCCTGAGGGACCTCCAAAACCACTGCCTCAACAAGAAGGAAGGCAGCAGGATTCACATGCCCGTTGTGGCAGGTGGCAAAGCACACTCTGACGCTGATCCCACAGTTTCACACACAGTTGGCTTCTCCCCCTGTCCTGCCACCAGCTCCAGTGTGTGGATCTGTGCATCTGTTTTAGTCCATTTGTGTTGCTATAACAGAAATACCTGAGACTGGGTAATTTATAAAGGAAAGAGGTTTATTTGGCTTACGATTCTGGGACAGCTGCATCTGGCCCGGGCCTCAGGCTGCTTCTACTCATGGTGGAAAGTGGCAGGCAGCCAGCGGGTACAAGAACATCACATGGCAAGAGGAAGCAAGAGAGAGAGAGAAGGTGCCAGGGTCTTTTTAAGCAACAAGCTCTTGCGGGAACTAATCGCGCAAGAACTCACTCAATCCCCCCTCCCCCAGGGAGAGCATTAATCCATTCATGAGGGATCC
>NW_007741755.1:23469-24591 GCF_000696425.1 Galeopterus variegatus | reverse complement strand
AGTGGGCTTCACTGGTGCCTGTGACTTTTCCACTCTGATTGCTCCAGAAGTCTGGGGTCTCCATGGTGGTCCTGCTGCCTTGGCTCTACTAGACATTTCCCAGGTCGGGGCTCCCTGTGGTAGTTCCAACCCCATTTTCCTGCTCAGCATTGCTCTGGTAGATGGCCTCTGCAGTGGTTCTGCCCCAGCGGCAGGTCTTTGCCTGGGCCCCCAGGCTTTTCCATACATCTTCTGGAATCTGGGTGGAGGCTGCCACACCTCCACTGCTCTCACGTCCTGCCAGCTTGCAGACTTAATACAACATGGACAGCACTGAGGTTTCAGGCCTCTACTCTCCAGGGCTGCTGCATGAACCACAATTGGGGCCGCTCCAGCCAGAGCAGCTGGAATGCAGGGAGCAGGTTCCCAAGGGCAGCTGAGCCCCAGGTCTGTCCTCTAGGACAACTCAGTCCTTCTAGGCCTCAGGGCCTGTGATAGGTGGGGCACCCTTCCAGACTCCTTAAATTCCTTTAGGGCATTTTTTTCCATTGTCCTGGTTATTAGCATCTGGCTGCCTCACCACCAAGATAATGTCTTTAACAACCAGTTTATCTGCTTCACCCTTGTGATTTTCTCCTGCTCTCCGCTTCTCTACCACATGGCCAGGCTGCAAATATTCCAAAACTTTACTCACTGCATCACTTTTAATTTCTGGCTTTACATCATGCCTTTGCCACCATAACTCAGAGTAGGCTGTTAGAAGTAGCCATACAGCATCCTTAATGCTTTGCTGCTTAGAAATTTCTTCCACCAGATACTCGGGTTCACAGCTCCTAAGTTCCAATTTCCACAAAGTCCAAGGACATGGACACAATGCAGCCAGGTTCCTTGCTATGGTTTAACAAGGGTTATCTTTTGTCCAATTCCCAATAAGCTCCTCATTCCTATCTGAGACCTCATCATCCGCATGGCCTTTACTGTCCACGTTTCTATCAGCATTCTGCTCGCCACCACATAAGTCTCTAAGACATTCCAAACTTTCCCTCGTCTTTTTCTCTTCTAAGTCCTCCAAATTCCTCCATCCTTTGCCCATTACCCAGTTCCAAAGCTGCATCCACATTTTCAAGTATCTGTATAGCAACA
>NW_007741755.1:13350-23269 GCF_000696425.1 Galeopterus variegatus | reverse complement strand
CTTTAAAGAGCTATAGACGTGGCCCGGTCCTGCTCTTTTCCGTGGATTTTGGGGGAAAAAATGTGTGCACTTTCTCCAGCTTGGAAGAACCGACATGTAGGGGAGCACAGTACGTCCAAGGGCAACATTTGCTACTTAGGAACGATCCCCACCCCCAGCCCTGGCCCATGTTATTTCTTGCTTTATTTGACTTTTTATTTCAATTAGGAGATTGTGTGTTATCTTTCCTTCCTTTTATTTTACTTAGAAGAAATGTAACATATTGTATCTTTCAAAAAAAAGTTTGCCTTCTCAGAATAGCTCTTTCGATGTTAATTTTAGAGACATATTACAGAGAGGAGGAGAGGACTAAATNAGGCTGCTTCTACTCATGGTGGAAAGTGGCAGCAGCCGGCGGGTACAAGCAGATCACATAGCAAGAGGAAGAAAGAGAGAGAGAGAAGGTGCCAGGGTCTTTTTAAGCAACGAGCTCTAGTGGGAACTAATCAAGTGAGAACTCACTCATTAATCCCCCCTACGCCGGGGAGAGCATTAATCCATTCATGAGGGATCCTCCCCATGACTCACATAGTTTCCAACACTGCCACATTGGAGATCAAATTTCCACATGAGTTTTGGAGAGGACAACACATCCAATCTCCATCAGCATCCATGCTAAGACCTCTGGGTCTCAGCATGAATACACACCAGGGCAAGAACTCAAGAACAAGTCCCTGTCCTCTCTTCTGGAAGCTCACCTGATCTCACCTGTCAGCAAGCCTCTGACATCCCCAAGGGGAGAAGCGATTGTGACCACACACCTGGGATGTCCACAACTCTCTGAAGTCCAGCAAGAATCTCACTCTGAGCCCCCTCCTTGCTTGCTGGCAGTCAGGGGAGCATCTGTGTCTGAAACTCAAGATGTCAACCAAGCAGCCAAAGCTATTCTTTATGACAGCCTAACAAAGAACCTGCCTGCTAACCTACTGTCCCCATTTGCCCTAAGCTGAGGGGCTTCCCTGAATGAAGGGCTTCTGGTGCTCACACAGAAAAGTTGCAAGCAAACCAGCACTGTTAGTTACACAATGAGTGTTGCCTCTGGGCCACTGCCAGCCACTAGCGGTCTTTACATTGGCTCACTTGTAGGCCCTTCCTCCGAGAGTCCTTTGTGGCCAGATCCATGATGGCTTTTCTGCAGAGAGATGGGACAGAGATGAGGGGCTGCTCCGGGAAGCCCAGGGAGTCTCCCAGGTGACCACTGCGATCGCCAAAATCTGATCTGGTTTTTATTTGAAGTGTTCATCTCTCCTTGTTCAGTGAGGAGTGGATTGGATGGTCACCGTTGCTTTGGGCACACCGTTAAATGAGAAAAGACCATCCATGGGGACCAGCGAGGAAAGAACAGGTCTCCATCAGTGCTTTTCAACCTGGTCAATGTTTCTGTAGGAGACATTTGGCAATGTCAGGAGACATTGTGCTTGTCACCATGGGAGAGGGGTGCTCCTGGCCTTTAGTGGGTAGAGTCCAGCGACGCTGTTAAATGTCCCATGATGCCTATGACATCCCCCACGATACAGAATTTTCTGGTCCAGAAGGTTAAGAAATCATGGTCTACATCAACCCCAGGACGTGATCCTCACAAAGCTAGAGGAGTTGGCTTCAAGGCTCATTCCTTTGAACAGAGGTGTCACCATGGGCCCCTAAGCTCCGGACCTCCCCAGCGTTTCTGCTGGCTGGATGTGCCCGGCTGTGACACAGGGACGCTGCAGGTGAGGCCGCTCCTCCGGGTGCTCCTCCCACCTCCTTCTCCCGTTTTCCTTCCACTCCTCCCCCTCTAGGACCCCACATCGAACTCGGGGAGTCCTGTGAGCAGCCAGCAGAGCCGCTGCCTCCCTCACTTCAGAGACCCCCCAAAAGCCAGCACCGACTTGCTAAGGGGGCCAGAGCCTGCCATCGCCTGCCCGTAAGGTAAGGCCACTTCTTAGAACTCAGGCGAGAGATGGTGGGAGAAATAGGAGCTGTGCCCTGGGCTGGAGAAAGGGCGGACAACGTGGGGGCAGCACCGGACAGTTTTCTCCCTCGTGACAGGGCTGAGCCGCACCTGGAAGCTTTCTAGTTAAGGGCAGGAATCGGAAGACAGTATGTTCCGTTGAACCTGTAGAGATAATTGAGAGGTAATTAAAATGTAATGACCCAAATTGGGACGAAGGAAACACGTTGGCATTAACCTCCTTGCCCTGAAACAAGGTGCCCTGAGAGTTTGTGGTCAGGTTTACTACGTATTGAAAAGGCTCCACCTCCAGCCTCACCCCAACCTACGGGGGAAACTGGCTGGGTACTGACTCAGTGGGCGTGCTGAGTCCTGATTCACCAGTGCCACTCCTGCAGGGACTCTGCAGCCTGTCCCAACCCCCGTACCAGGGACTGGCCTGCTCAAGCCCAGCGAATCAGGACCCGGGAAAGCTCCCAGCAGGCGGTGAAAACAGCTCACAGTGTGCACAGGATCAGTCAGGCTGGTGGGTCTAAACCCTGTGACACAAAAGCTTGACTTCCGAAGGTGCTGTTTCCTGACTTGCTCACCCCTCCTCCCCCACCGAATGCATTCAACTTAACACTATCGAGAGATGCTCACTGACCTTCTTTGTTTTTCCCTTTCCTGCTGGTGGGATACGGAATGTCCACCAGTTTGCAGCTGGTGTCACTGCACCCAAGGCACACACTGAGTAGGTCAGCTCCTTATCTGTTAATCCTGCTTACATAAGTGTGAGCAAAAGTCTCTGAGAGGGCATGAAAGTGCCACCTTTTATCTGTCTGTGACTTTAAAGAGCTATAGACGTGGCCCGGTCCTGCTCTTTTCCGTGGATTTTGGGGGAAAAAATGTGTGCACTTTCTCCAGCTTGGAAGAACCGTCACGTAGGGGAGCACAGCACGTCCAAGGGCAGCACTTGCTACTTAGGAATGATCCCCACCTCCAGCCCCGGCCCATGTTCTTTCTTGGTTTATTTGACTTTTTATTTCAATTAGGAGATTGTGTGTTATCTTTCCTTCCTTTTATTTTACTTAAAAGAAATGTAACATATTGTATCTTTCAAAAAAAAAGTTTGCCTTCTTTTCAAAAAAAAGTTTGCCTTCTCAGAATAGCTCTTTCGATGTTAATTTTAGAGACATATTACAGAGAGGAGGAGAGGACTAAATATCTACCTTTGCTCTGCCCCCACTTCCCTGATCGGTCTGTTTCCCTTGCTGTCTCTAACTTCTCCAGCAAGGACATCAGAGGTACCAAGTGGGCGTGATGACGGTCCAGCTGTCCCCCTGGTGACTCTGCCAGGCCCAAGTGCACGCCTCTCTCTGTTAATCCTATGAACAGGTAGCAAAGGAGTTCTCACTTTGCTACTGGATAAGCCACATGGTGACGGGCAAGCGACAGCCCTCCCACATGGTGGGGGAGGATGAAGGTTCAGAACATTGTCTCGGTAGCAATCGCTGGGATCACTGTAATTAGTCAGTATCACGAGTTCCTCCTCTGATCTTTCAATATCTCTTCTTCCCTCCCCACCCTCACAATCTCACTTTATTCTCTCTTTTTCCACCCCTCTTGGGAGACAGTACAGAAGTGGTGGGAAGTCTGAGCATGGGAGAGAACATGAATTCTAAAATCACCCAGATGTGAGCTCCAATGACCACTTGACTGCTGCTATGGAATGAATGTTTGTGTCCCCCCAAAATTCATGTGTTGAAACCTAATTTCCAATGCTATAGTACTAAGAGGTGGAGTCTTTTGGAGGTGATTAGGTCCTGAGGGCAGAACCCTCATAATGAGATATTTTGCCCTTTTAAAAGAGGCCCCAAAGAGACCCCTTCCCCTTCTCCCATGGGAAGACACAGCAGAGAAGGTGACATCTATGAATGAGGAAGAAGGCCCTCACCAGAACCCAACCATGCTGGCACCTAATCCCGAAGCCTCCAGAACTGTGAGAAATAAATTTCTGTTGTTTATAAGCCATCCAGTCCATGTTATAGCTGCCCAAAGAGACTGAGACAACTGCTTACTAACTGTGAACTTTGGACAAATGTTTAACTTCGGAGTCCACACCTATAAAATTGTGACAATAATACTGTGTGCTTCCAACATTTATTATTAGTATTAAACAAAATAATGGATCTATGGTGCTTGGCACCAGATTGGTGCTTATTAATCATTTGTCTTTCTTTGTTCTCTTTCTCTCTCTGCTTTTACTCTTCCCCTTTCCCTACCTAAATAGGATGCAGAGGAAAGGAAGAAACAGACAGACAAAAGTTATGAAAGAAATACACAGTTCCAGACCTAGGAAGAAACAGAAAGATGATCCGGTCCAGTCTCCTCTTATAGATGAGGGCATCGAGGCTCAGAGAAGTGAAACAACTAGTCCATGGTCCATGACCACGCAGCAAGTGAGTGGGAGATTCGTGACCCAAGACACACTTCCTGGGCTTCCTGTCACCACGTCACGCTGCAGAAACATCAAACAGATGGGAACAGAGGAGGTGTGTGGTTGCCATTTCTGTATTATCTCCAATCCATATTTCATTTAGAAAATAACGTCACGCTGCAGAAACATCAAACAGATGGGAAGAGAGGAGGTGTGTGGTTGCCATTTTTCATTTAGAAAATGGATTTCTATAACTTTTGTAAAAACTTGAATTATTTTGATTAGAAATTCTCCAAAATTGGGATCACTATGTTTCTAATTGGTATTAAATTCAAACTTTTAACATATTTTGCCTAATTGAGTCAGTCCCCTAAAAAATAATCCAAAGTATTGAATGTCCACATTTCCTATTTGGAAAAGCACAGGGATCTGTCCATACCTTGTTTCACTCTGGCTCGGCTCCAGACCATGGCACTGAATTCAGCCTGGTGCTGCCCTACCAGGCTCCCAGTTCTTCTGCTCGACCCAAAACATTGAGCCTAGTTAATCATTAAGGCCCCTCTCTCTGTATGATTCAATAATATAATTTGATAAAATAATCCATGCTAGCACAGGGGTTAGAATGGAAGATGCCTGCTGTGATTTGAATGTCTGTCCCCTCCCAAACTTGTGCTGATATTTAGTGTCATTGTAACAGTATTAAAAGGTGATTAGGCCATGAGGGCTCCACTCTCATGGATGAAATTGGTGCCCTTGTAAAAGGGTGACTTTGGCCCCTCTTGCTCTCTTTTGTCATGTGGTGACACAGCAGGAAGGCCCTCGCCAGAAGCCAGCACCTTGACATTGGACTTCCCAGCCTCCAGAGCCGTGAGCCAGTAAATATCTGTGCATTGTAAATAACCCTCTCCCCGGTGTCTTGTTACAGCAGGATGAATGGACTAAGACAGTGTCCAATTCGCTTTTTACCAGTCTGTGCCACCCTAGGTAAAATGAGCAATTTAATAACGACTCTCTAAGGACAACATCCCTCCTTTATTTCTCAGGGAGAGAGGCTTTCTCAGTAAATGAAGAGTGGGGGGGGTGCTTTGTTTGTTCCCAATGGCCCAGCTAAGAGTCCCCTCTGTCTGTAGCACCTGGGCCACTGTCTACGGTCCCTATTCCCAAGTCAGGCCCTGTGGCCATGAATTCTTTCTTTAAATAAGTATTCTCAAAAATAAGCATGCATGACTAACCATGAGACAGATCCAGTGATGCAAGTTTCCAGAAAAATGAAGCCAATAGGATGTATCTCTGTATATTAGAAAGAGAGAGAGAGAGAGAGAGGAGATTTATTTTAAAGAGTTGGCTCCTGCAGTTGTGGGTGCTGGGTGTCTGACATCTGCATGGCAGGCTGGGCGAGCTGGAAACTCAGGCAGAGTTTCTACATCGCAGTCTTGAGGCAAACTTCCTCTGTCTCCAGGAAGCCTCCGTTTCTGATAATATATGATAAGTTCCAGATTATCACTAAAAGGCATTTCAAATTTTGACAACTGACACTGTTTGGGAGCCAATGGCAGCTCTCGGAACCGGTGTCTACTTAGCACTTGACCAGCCAGAAGTCTCGAGATGACACACCCCACCCGTACGCCCAGTGACTTCTGCAGTGTCTCTGAGACCGGCAGTCCCTGTGACTGCATGGCTCCAGGGTTGATTAAAGAAGCATCAAAGAGTGTGCTTCACATTCATCTGTCTGCTGAAATCTGATATCTACTTGTATGAAGGTTATACATAAATATAGTTGATAAATTTTAAAAGAGGGTAGTGTATCAGAATTTTCCAGAAAAATGAAGCCAATAGGATGTATCTCTGTATATTAGAGAGAGAGAGAGAGAGAGAGATTTATTTGAAAGAGTTGGCTCCCGCAGTTGTGGGTGCTGGGTGTCTGACATCTGCATGGCAGGCTGGGCGAGCTGGAAACTCAGGCAGGGTTTCTACATCGCAGTCTTGAGGCAAACTTCCTCTGTCTCCAGGAAGCCCCCGTGTTTGTTCTTAAAGCCTTCAGCTGATTGGATGAGGCGTGGATTATGGAGGGTCACCTTTGTTACTTAAAGTCAGTTGACTGTAATTGTTAATCACATCTAAACACAGCAACATCCAGACTGGTGCTTAACCAGGCAGCTGGGCATCACTGCCTAGCCAAGCTGACACAGGGTGGACAGCGGGAAGGACACCACATCCACCCCCCCAGGCCCTTTCTTTCCCAGAAGAAAGCACTTTAAATGGCCAAACCCATCTTTTCCTGTAAAGGCATGCTTCTCTTTGCACCAAAGTGTGTGTTTGCAAAAACGCACTGGACTTTCTTTGTTCTTATCATTTATTCAGTCTTTGCTCTGCACCAGGCTGCCTGGTGAGCACGTGGGTTACCAGCCCTTCCAGTAGCCCTGACAGGTGGGTATGATTATTACCATCCCTTTTACAGACACATCGGTGGAGACACAGAGGTATTCGTATCCTTCCTGTTGAGTAATTTGATGATGAGACATGTTCAATCTGCTTATGAAAAACAAAACAACTGGAGCCATTCTTATTGATTTATTGAGGCAGGAACAGCTCCGAAAAGTTTGAGGCATCCTTGACACCGAATATTATGTACAGCATGGAGTTCTAGAACTCCTGAGTGACGCCGGAAGGACTTAATCTGGGGCCGTGTTTTATTCATCTCCCTACATAGATGGCAATGTTCCTTATTTTAAATTATTTATTATTTTGTGTTCCCAATTAAGCTATAATGTGACAGGCAAGCTACTTTACAAGGCAATAAAAAAAATAATCATGCTCCCCAGTGAGTACACTACAAGGCCAAAAGGTGAGTTGTTTGCATCAACAACCGAACCATATCACTGCACCAGAAGACACTGGGCACGTCGTGTTATTGCTGCCACCAGTAAAAACAGCTACAGAAAAGAACGAGACACACAGTTACCGGCCCGAGACACACCAGTTACTGGCTTCCTTGAAAGCACCTATTTTTAGAATAATGACAAAACTGTCTGTGTTTGCATAAGGAGCAAAAATGATTGATAGATGGAGGGGAAGGAGCCAGTTCTACCCCCAAATTAGGGCCTCAGGGATAGGGAGGTGCTGAAAGGTTCAGGAGCAGAGAGACTCTCCCTGGGCATCTGAATGGCAGAAAAATATAATAGTAGATTAACCCGACTTGAGGGTCCCATCTTCTTAACGTGCTGAATAAAACATATCTTATATTCAAATGAGCCTGTCTATGGAAAATTAAAATGATATTATGAGCCCTGCTTTGTCATTATGGTGGTTTATGGGAAGCCCAGGTGGCTACATATGGCCACCAGACGGGGACTGGTCGTCAAAACAAAAACAAAATAAACCAAAAAGCCCTCAACCTCAAATAAAGCCAGAATAACTTACCTGCTGAGAGGCTCTGTGCATTTCAGCTGGAAGTAGCTGGTGACAAGTGAGCCCGGGCTGGGAGGGGGAGGGGGCCAGGGAAGTGTTATCAGAGCCCTTGCAGCCCTCCCGCCCTGTGGGTGGCACAGGCCCTCTGTGTGCTGTGGCTTTGTGCACACTGGGTGTCGCAGGAAGCGGGCAGGGAAGAGGAATGGAGAGGAGGCGTATGGAGTTTCCACGGATGCCCAGAAGACGAGCACCCCCCTTTAGAACTTCCAGTGCAATCTCTGTGAGAATGGACCTTATGCATCTGTGTCAGTCACTCTGTGTCCCCACTGTCAAGAACAGTGCCTGACCACAGAAGGCACTTTGTACCATTTGCTGTGTACGAGACTCAGCAAGAGACCGACTGAATCTGTGAGACGTATTGATCAGCCTCAAAAGACATCAGTCCCAGCTCCTCATTCTCTCAAAAAATACATTCTCTTAAGTAATTTTTAAAAAGCTTTCCCTAATACATATAAAACACATTAAAGTACGCCCCTAGATTCTTCTTGGAAACCTCTCACTGGCTTTTCTTTTTTATTTCTTATAAATGATTCTCATTTTTTTGTTCATTCCTTCCTCACTTTTAGGCTCTGTTGTCTCAAAAGTAGCTCATGTTATTTGTTGTAATCTTTGTATTTATGTGTCCCCAACTGGAGCACAATCTCCTGCTGGGCAGTAATGTTTGTAGATCCCCCCAAATCCTCACTATGTATCAGGGCTCTAAAAAATAGCTGTTGGGCATGAGGGACAATTGCCAGCAGAAATAGCTGATGGGCTAGTCAGCTTTGCCAGTTTGCAGGGAATAGAGCTGTGCTCGGGTCACCTTAGGTATTGGGTTTATTGTTGCACCAACACACAGTGTGGCAGACAGTCAACCGAGATGGCAGCCATCAATTCTTTACCTCTGTGTGTGGACCACTGCTCCTCATGGACAGAGGTAGAAACTTCTTCCTGCCCCCTTGTATTTTGACTGGCTTTGTACCTTGCTTTGAGCAGTGAAATGTGGCAGAAGTGATGTTGTGTTTGTTCTGAGCCTAGCCTGTAAGTCTCCTGTAAGTCTCTGCAGGTAGTATGTGCAGGGTACTACCATGCAGGAAGCACCCTGAAACCAGCAAGCTGTGAGAGGTCCAAGCTGGCCACGTGCAGGAAGAGGGGGCACAGAGGAGCCAAACGTGTGAGCAAAGCCTGCTTGGAGCTTCCAGCTTGGCCCAGCAGTCAGCCAAATGCAGCAAATAGTGAGCCCAGCTAACAACAGGTGGAGTAGATGGTCTGATCCCTGCCCAAATTCCTGACCCACAGAGTCACTGAGTCACCCACTGAGAAGTCACATGACCTTAAACCACCAAATTTTGACATAGATTAATATGCAACAATAGAATGAACATACAGAAAGGTTAGAAAAATGTTTTTGAAGAAAATTGAACCCACAGCCACATAACCAGGATTTCAGGAACTTAAAGCTCTTGGAAAACTCCCCCATCCCCTCTCAGTAGGTCTCCCTTTTACATGCCCTGAACAAAGGTCAAGTTCAGCCACCCCCCGGGTCAGAGTTCTCAAGCCCACCACCTCCTAGGCAGCTGGTAGCTTTGGGGTGGCTGACTTTGGATGAGAGTCAGGTCCTTGGCTCAGTCACTTGAGGGTAAGATGTCTAGGCACATAGTTACCGCTGTATGGGAAACAGCTCCTGCAACTTTGGCAGACATCAGAGATCTGGNACATTCTCTTAAGTAATTTTTAAAAAGCTTTCCCTAATACATATAAAACACATTAAAGTACCCCCCTAGATTTCTCTTGGAAACCTTTTCTTTTTTATTTCTTCTAAATGATTCTCATTTTTTTGTTCATTCCTTCCTCACTTTTAGGCTCTCTTGTTTCAAAAGTAGCTCATGTTATTTGTTGTAATCTTTGTATTTATGTGTCCCCAACTGGAGCATAATCTCTGACTGGCCAGTAATGTTTGTAGATCCCCCCAAATCCTCACTATGTATCAGGGCTCTAAACAAATAGCTGTTGGACATGAGGAACAATTGCCAGCAGAAATAGCTGATGGGCTAGTCAGCTTTGCCAGTTTGCAGGGAATAGAG